>NW_010272664.1:53670-77840 GCF_000690775.1 Eurypyga helias
CCTACCGTATGCCTGCCTGTCTGGTAAAGTAATGGGTGAGAATTGTACCTAGGCTGCACGCAGGCCTAACAAGGAGGATTTATGGGAGCCTCGTGTTTTGAATTCTGTGGATTCCTCTAGCAATGCTCTCTCTCTTACCCAAAGCCATATTTAAAATTTAGAGCTTTCAAACCTAATTCTGTATTTCACTAGCCAGGTCCAAAAAATGTTTTTAGTAAGTATTTCCTCTGAGAAGTGAGTTCTAAGTATAACTGGTAGGAGAGGAGACCCCAGTCACCTCTCTGAATGAAGGAAATCCTGTACTGAGTGGCACAAGCTACCCCTGTCTGAGGAACAGCCTTCTCTGAAAGCAAACTCAGCATTTCTGTGGGATTTATGCCAATATCCTTGTGATGATAATAGAGATCTATCACATTTATGACTTCTAATGCAAGGTATAACACAGACTTAAACAAAACTGGTGAGGTGGGGCTTTTTGTATGGGGTTGGATGGTTTGGATTTGGGTTTTTTGGGGTTTGGTGGGGTTTTTTTGTTTGGTTGGGATTTTTTTCAGTAGCAACTATTTTTTCCCCCCAATTGTACAAATAACTAATTTAAATGTGGCTGCACTTTCCATAGTTCAACTGTCGTAATCTGTCCTGACATACTCCATTCTTTGATTTGCAGTCTAAGCCAGTAATTCTCTGCTACACAAGTCCCAGATGCTCTAGAGAAAGTCACTGTATATCTTGGAAGAAGCTTCGCAGTCATTAATGTGTACACCTTATCTATTATCTTTATTAGACAGGAGAGAGGGTGAGACAACCAACTGAAACCAGAACAAAAGGAAAAAAAAAAATGTAATTCATGTCACCTACATGATGATTTAATTGTGATTTAGGTCTAGAGTGAACTGTGTGATAGCCCTAGTGATTTCAGATTTGCTGCAGCTCAGCAGTGAAGGCAGAGCTTTCATATGGCAGTACGCACCTGAGAATCAAGCAGAGTCAATACAGAGGGTTAGCAACATAAGCTTATACCGACAGTTCATTTTGGAATTCAAAGAATAAACAATTTTTGGCATTTTATTCTACACAGAGGACACTCCTGGCCAAGGTCCTCTTTTGCCTTTTTCTGATGGTTCAGAGATGCAGCAGAGCCACTAAGCTAGGTAACTGCAGCAAACAGGAAAGCTTTTGACTCCTGGTGAAAAAGCATGCCTAGAAACACAGCCCAAGTCTAGAAACCCTGTTTGCTGAAGTGGTAACCAGGGAACTGAGGCTGTTCTAAACTGCATGAGAGATTAAACCAGCCTGTGACAAAGGGAACCTTCACTCCAAATCCAACCTAGTGCTTATCTTGTCTAACCGAAACGTTTCTCACAGTAGCAGTGGTCTTTAGTAGATGGACGCTGGCATGCTCTCTCATCTCTATTATCACACAGTAGCAACGCAACAAGTTCAGAATGTTTAAACCAATCACTTCTTTTTTTCCCCATCTTTAAAGGGAGGTCCAATCCAGAACCGAAAATCCAAGCGTTGCCTGGAATTGCAGGAAAACAATGAAAATGAATTTGGATTTCAACTCGTCCTTCAGAAATGCACTGGACAACGCTGGTCTATAACAAATGTCCTGAAAAGCCTGTCATCATAGCAGACTAAATTTTTTACTCGTTTCTTTTGCTACTGTGTAGCAAATATTGCATTGTTGCCTGCTGTACTGTATTCTCCTTGCCCCCCCACCCCCTGGGTCCCTTCTCTCCTCTTTTTTGTCCCTTTGATTATATTTTGTGAGTGTGTGGAAATTGGGTTTGTGGGCTAAAAATAAGACAGTTTATTTCACAATGATGTTTTCATGGCATTTATAGAGACGTTGAATGACAGGTGATGGGTAGGCTATCCTAAAATATTTTACAACTGTAAATAGGAAACAAATGGAGAATATTTATAACTCAAACTTTTATTGAATAAAAAAGTCCAAACACTATTACCGTCTAGTTGTCTCCATGGAAATCCATTTGGAAGGTAAGTGGTGGGTTTATTGTTTTCATTAACCCAAGCCTGATCTCGGCAAGTTGTTGCTGAGTATCAGTATTCTCCAGACGTGCAGTAAAAATTCCTGTCTGCACGCCAGCAGCTACAGAGAGGGAGAATTTTCTCCTTTCTCCCTCTGCGGAGACCTGCCTAGGTCACTGGAGCTACCAGCGTGCAGATATGGGGGGAGGAGTGGTGTGATCTGGCATGTGGAGGTGTATAGGTGTATAATACGCACCCACGTACTTTTCCCCACCACCGCTAAATAAAAAAAACACAGAACCACAGGGCTCAAGTGAGGCAGGGAAGAGAATTAATTAAAAAGAAGGAAGAGCGCTACAGGAGAACAGCAGCAGCTACTGGAAGAAAAATACAACAGACCCCTGACATTTCTCAATGGGTTGGCCTCCATTTCAATGAATGCACTTTCCTTCCAATTGTTCATAGTTCTTACAACTTCTTTTTTCCTTTCTTTTTTTAAATGCACTGTTCCCTGGGTACCACAGACTTGGATAAAAATGGCTCTATCCAAGAGCAACAGCAAAGAGTATGAATTCACTCTGCCCTTCTCCCTGCCTTTAAGGAGGTGTGAATGCAATGCCTTACTACCTCTCCTCCTCCCAGTTCTAGCTGAGATGGGGAAGAAACAGTCTGATGAGATACACCAGAACACTAGGATTACTGGCCTCTTTATTTCCAGCTGCTTTTATTTGTATGTAAATTCCCTCTTTTATTACTCTATTTGTTCTTTTTATTCTGTTGTTTGTTAACTTAAGTAACAGTCATAACCTCTTTTGGAGCTGGTTATGTGCCAAACTGTCTTTTACAGACTGGCTTCACATTCAGGACCAGCTAGCAGTACCGTCTCTTATGACTGTTTAATAAGTCATGTAGCACATGAATTATATGCATTCAGCCTTCTGCTATATATTGTTACCATACATCTGCCTCTCGGAGAAGGAAACGCTGAGCCAACAACAGGAGAAAAGTAACAGCCAATAAAGACGAGCTTAACACCTGCACTTTGCCTGACTTCAGAGGTCTCTCAGGCCTGTTTGAGTGAAAAATCCTATTAAAACTAGAACCCTGAAATAACCTGAGTGTCAGAGTACCACAGCTAGACTAAGAAAAAGCAGCTTTAATTTCACCCTGTAGAGAAAACAGGAGGTTGCTACGCAAGCGAGCCAAGCCTACTGCATGCTGGAGCCTGTGCACTGTCCCGACGAGAAGGCTCAGTACGCGTCACGCAGAGACATTCTGAGCATTCCCAAGTGCCACCACTGACCAACCGGACTTATTTTTCACAGGCATTCCAGCTGAATGAGGAAGAAACCGCACATTCAGACAGAGAAAAAGCACAGAACTTGTACAGAGCAGCACGAGACAAACTACGCTTACTTTCAGCAAAGAGCCAAGACTTTGGTGCATGCAGATGCAGCCTTAAGGGTAAAACAGATAGTGTGGATCAAACCAGTCACCTCTCGATTCTTGCAGGCCTGCTGCACTCTGAACAGTCGCTTTCTGGTTTGGGTTTTGGTTTATGAGCACTAGGGGGAGGTATCTGGCAAAGACTTGACAACAATAAAAGGAACAAGCTAAGCTCTGAACACTTATTTCATACCAAAATCAATATGTTATGCCTAGTGTTTGCCCAAAGATTGTAGTTATTCCCAGTCAGACTGCAGCAGTGTGCTGATCTTCACTGCTAAATGAAAAAACCCCAGCCACTGAAGTGAACCAGGTAGTCTCCCCAAGCCGTGGTTGGTGCTAGCCAGCCATGCCTCCCTGCTGCCCACCAGCATGAAGGCTGCTGCTCCCCTCATGGGGCCAGCACTGAGGAACAGCTTTCTTCAGCTTCTCTGAAACAGAACATTACTGAGAATCCCTCAGTGGTAACGGTGGGTTTACATTTGATCATACTGCAATCCTAGTAACTACAGTGGAATTACCAAAATAAATACTGGGCTGGGGAAGAGAAAAATAAATACAGACTAAAACATTATTTCATACTACAGCCATTCAGCTACTTGTAAAATACATGGATTATAATATGCTTTTACCTTAGTTTTGTATCATGGAGTAAGGATGTGATAACTTACATAAAAAGGGAAATGGGTTTAAATCTGTGGTTAAGCCTACTAAAACAGTATCATAGAAAAGGTGAACGTACGTAAGCAGCGTCATTATTGTCCAGTTTGTGAGACCTAAAAATCTCGAACAGATTTTTTTTTGACATGCCTCGTTCTCTTGGAAGAGAGAGAAAATCTGCACAGAACAAGCAGAACTGAAGGACACAGCCATCATTTGCTAGACATTTGGTCACGAGCTGCCGTATCACCACTTTCCTTTTCAGATAAACAGGAATTACAGAGTCATAGCAGCAATGCCTCACACTGTGAAAGAGGAATAATCACCATACTAAGTGAAAAATAAAACTCATTCTAAAATTTTCCAGGAAGTGAAGATATTATTCAATCATCAGTTACCTCAAGCGATCAAACAGATTCCCAAATCTGCTGTTGCAATAGTTTTTTGTTTGTTTTTAATCGTTTTGAAGAGGCAAAGCTAGCACTTGAGGGCAAAAAAAGAACACTATTACAGAAGTCACGTACCTCCTCATCTGAGTATGGTCAGAAAGGAGTATGACCAGAAAGATCCGGTCAGCTCCCTCTTCCTCCGCTCCCAATCTATTTTGGTGAGTTTTTCTTGACAACAGCAGTGTACCCACCAGCTGATAAGCATAACCCAACAATTAAAGAAAAAATAAAACGTCAAGGAACCCCAAGCCTTCCTCCTCCTTCTTCAAATATTTATGGACAACACATACTTACTTTCCTCTATCTCCCCAGCTGTCATTCAGCCAAATTGTTCATACCAGGATCTCGCACACAGTGGTTTCTCAAGGCTGTAAGAATTCCACTGTCTCTTCTCACAGCATCTGCATGTGAGGCAAGGCACCATTAACAAGGAGAAGAGAAGCTGTGCTGACCACATGAGCAGAACATGCAGAAATGAACACTTTCACATCCTTGGGGAGAAGTTACTAGGGTTTGGTTTGTATCAGAGATCCCTAGGTAATATTTCTGGAAACGGGCTGTACAGTCTTAAGAAGAGATCCAGGTTCTAGGATTCTATTCATTTATTTGTTTACACATTTATTTTTGCAAATCTGGAGGTATTCAGGAGCATGAATTACCAAGGCTGTATCTGCTCATTCCTAGCTAGAACTTGGACAAGAGAATTCAAGAGTGCTCTCACCTAGCTGGTCTTTCCAGGCTTGCTGACATCTGTTGGGAGTGACTGTGCACAACAGAGCTTAGCATTGTCCTCTTTTGCAATGGAAGAGGCAGCTATTTTTGGTTTCATCTTTTTGAAAGACCAACATTTAATCCACCAACATCAGGCCTTAGTTCTACTACCTTCTGTGTCTTTACTAAAAGTTGTTAATCAGTCAACACCCATCACTGAGCATTTTATAAAAGTTGATCGAGAGGCAGTTGCAAAAGTGATGATTAAGCAAGTAGCTCTCACATGTCATTCTACACTGGGTAGCACTGAGCACTCAGCTGGAGATGAGAGGAAGGGAAACACTGGGATTTCAAGGTCACACATCAACAGAATGCACTACAGTTTGGTTTACACCCTAAATTATCTATATTTGTATGCATATACATATCTCTACACCACCAAATCTATATATAAATTTCTATCTAAAACATAAGCATGCAGGTACACACTGGCATATGGACTGTTCACTGTCAAAAAAAGAAAAAAATCACATTAAAGTACACTTCATCCAACCACAGTCTCAAAGACATGGAAACAAGACACCAAAAGGCAAGGTTTGGATCACAGTTTTATTACTGTGCTACCCAGAATACCTTCAGCACTGCTTCTGTTTTCAGTGCTGACAAGAAAGCAGAACATAACATCCTCCTATTTCAACTTTTGCTCGAATTAATGTTAAAGGTTTTCCACAGGAAACCTTTAACCTGCTTTTCCAGGAGGAACATGGTTATTAGAACCTGACTCTTGATTATTAATTGAATTACGGCCTATTGATCTGTTCCTTTCTTTTACCTCAATACATTGTCTGACACTGTTAAGGACACTGTAGAATCAACAGACTACTACAGATTACTACATGAGTCACAGGTAGAGGAACTTTGAATTTTACAGAAGATTTGCTGGCAAAGTCACTCTTCATACTTCCCCACAAAGCACACTCTGATACATATATATCAATTAAGATTTTAGAAATAATCAGCTATGTCAGAGTTCAACAGTATCTCCAAATGATGGGTGCTAATTTGCCTTTTTGATAGACTGGTGGAAGGAAGCTGCAGGAGTGTAATCAGATATTGATGACTTAATATTCAGAATTAATAGCAGAGAAGCAGTTACCCAACTAGAATGAAGGTGCAGGAAAACAATATGGAAGAGAAGAGGAAGAAAAGGCTGAGCAGACAGCTTACACCTGCCTAAAGCTAGTTTATCGACTGACATAGGAGACAACACAAAGCCATGCATGGTGGAACAGGCATGTGCTGACATTCTTATAGCTATCGGACCTCTGCAATGTAGTTTTCCATCCTTCTTCCAGTCATCAAGTGCTGAACACCTGATGCTAAAGCTAGAAATCCACTGCAGTGCAGATGCTGACCCTCGCTGGTTTTTCCACATTGTACCTTACAGGTGTCCAGTGTTTACCTCAGAAATAGCACCTGTGTTACCCTTGCTTTTAAAAACTGATCAGAAATCCCTCTGGCATGATGTGTGCCAACAGTTCCCTGTGAAACGACAGTGGTTTAAACAACACTTTTCTGACCTCTCCAGGTGCTCTACTGTTACAGTAATAACCACCACAAAAATAGCATAGAACAAAGTTGAAACTACAAAAGGAAAGAACCAACTGAATTAAAAAATTAAGGAAAACAATAGTCCAAGTCAAAGCCAAACAAGCACACACAAGTTTGCAGATAAACTGCAGACAGACGTCCAAATGCAAACCTGGAAGGTATTGTCCGCAGAGGCAATACAAACATTGCTGCAGGAGTATTCTTGAATTACCCATTTAAGCACACAGGCAACAGTTTCTGTCTGACTCTTGTCAGATATTTGGATAGGACCTCTAGACACTCAATAATGACACACTTCCCTGGGAGCAGCACACAGAGATTTGGCTAGCCAGACTGGCATGCGAAACCATCTGGCTGTACTTTCAACCAGGCCTTCTGGGTACCAAGAGGCTTGGAAATAGCGTTCTGATCCTATGTCTATCTGCGTGCAATCTGTCTGCAGTTACGGGCAGCCTTTACTTCCCTGTCCCCTAGGGAAGAGGGAGGTTAACTTAAAGCACATTATCAGAATCCTCATCTTACTACTTGGCATTGGGGAGCATCGCAGTCTCCCATTCCATCAGTCACATGCAGTTGAGCAAACAAGATTTCTGCCTCTCCCAAAGAGTACAGTAGAAATACCGATGAAGATACTGCAGTAGTTGCCATAACAACAGCTTTTAACTGCAATTGTAGTCAGGAATACAATTTCTTTTTTGTCCACAGACTAACAATATCTTTATTATTTCTGTGCAGACCTTTTTAAAGAGCTGGATTCTTTTAGAGCTGTTACTCTTCAGCATGTATTTTAGAGCTGCAAGAATGAAAGGGGATGCCTTTGCTGTTCAGAAAAATAACAATTGTAATTAATACTTTAGCTCCTGGTATATGGTTCTCCAAATTCCAGCCCACATATATACACAAAACCCAAGAACTGTTCAGCAAAAGAAATTTGGCTCTACTGAAACAGAGCTAGCATCCATCAGCTTGTACTCCACTCGTAGCTTGAGTCCATTTTGACTTTGAGCAACCTGGTCTAGTGAAAGGTGTCCCTGCCCATGGAAGAGGGGTTGGAGCTGGATGATCTTTAAGGTCCCTTCAATCCAAATCATTCTATGATTCTAAGATTTTGTCTTCTACATAAGTTCCAGTGATCAGTAACAGCACAAGACAACACTGACCATAACAAAGATCAAAATATTTTCCTTTATCTCTTCATCCACCAGACTATAAAAAGGGAGAAGGGGCTGAATTTTGCTTTATGTTGCCATTTTTGAAGACGACTGCACTTTTCAGAGATTCAGTTGTTTCCCATCCACTCTACACAAACAGGCTATGCTACCGTAGCACTGGTTTGGCCTGAGCAGGAAGGGAGAACCATGTACAATTATGGCTGCAGCCACCCACCCCTCCTACTCAGGAAGGGTCAGAGAGCTGAGAAGAGAAGCAGGTTCCTTGGCAAAGGGTGCGAGACACACAGGGGTAATAAATGCATCTTACAAAATGCAACATCTTGCAGGAGAAACCTGGAGTGACATCTGCACAGACCACAAAACACAACATGATTCACAGCTCATAGTGGTAGGGGGGATTCTCCCTAGGTAAGGATTAGCCTTACCTCTCGCCTAACAGAGCCTGTGCCACGCACAAGGCAGGGTGCTGAGGGTGGAGTGTTCGGCGTAAGCAGTGGATACAAAGTCCAAAGTGACTGAAAGACCTGCGGTATGTGGCTATGTGTATGGCAGAAGAGAGGGACTGCACACAGATTTTTGCAGTCTTGAAAGAATATAACATGTTTAACAGCTGGTCACTGAGAAAACTAGCTAGCACAGCCTTCCGGTCATTTATGATTTTGTTTCAAGTCCCAAAGCCAATTATCAGCAATTATGCTGCAGATTCTTTTTAGTGCGGCACTCTGTCTACTCACAGCATCTTAGAGAATGAGTAATTCCATATCCCTCAGAAACTGCAAGCACCATAGCCACTAGCTGTACATGGTGGGGAACCAGTTGGTTTTTGCAGCTGTTACTAGAAGTGGCTAACATCACCGTTCTGCTAACAACCATTCCAACAACTCGCTGATTCAGGGCCAGCCCTGCTCTCCTCACTCCCACAGGTACTTAGACAACTTCACCACAGCGCTGTAGTTTTTTAATATATGCTGCAAGCTGGCAGTTTAACACAGCCTATGAATTCAAGTATGACTCACCCTGGGGAAACTCCCCACCAAATTATCCCGAAGAATTCTTTTATGGGATATATTGTATCTTACCACTGCATATATTTACAGCATTAGCTGTATTCAGTGAAGCATCTGGGGATGCATTTGAAGATGCACAAATGATTGCTTTGCACAACCCCCCTTTCCCAGTACCCAGCCTAATGGACACTGATAACCTAATGAAAGGTTCCTTAGCCTGTCTGTATGTGGTCTGTATGCTGCCCAGTGTGCACTGACAGGCCAGGTTACTTATGCTACTACTTTCGACATCAAAAGCACTTTATAAATGCTCTTCCATGAGCTGAATCCACTAACCATCCAAAATTATCTCCTTCTAAACACCCCCCTGCAGCAATGCACTGAGACCAGTTAAGTCAACATACCAAATTCCAGTTACCTGCTACTGAATCAGAACACCACATTTTTGTGAATAAGCAACATGCAAATAGTCAGAGTTTTCCTAAAGACAGATTGGGCAAGACCCCAGGGCGGACATGAGGATTCAGTCTCTAAGGATGTTACGTAATTATAAAGCCAAGCATTGCAGCTATTTGAGCAATCATTTACCTTTTCAGAAATTACATCTTATAACTGCAGACCATTTTGGTACAGCAGCAATTTCACAGAAATACTGAACTTAGTATTCTGTTACTACAATGAAGTATTTCCACTTGGATTAAACAATGGAAAGGACACATAGCAATGTTTCAGCCTTCGAGTCAAGAGACTAGATATAATTAGTCAGGAAAAAAAAAGAAGTTTTGGGGGTTTTTTGTTTGGGTTTTTTTGGGTTGTTCCTCCCCCCCCAAATTCAGACTGTTGATAAACAGCAGTATTATATGACATTATACGGTTTAAATTTTTTTCCTGTAGAAGTATTAAGCAGGCCTCAAAGTTTAAGAATAAATTAATAAAAGTACATCTGAATATCAAGCATCATTGTTCTGAATTCATTCTAAGACCTTGGCATATACAGCTGCTCAAGCCTGAGCAAAATATTTTCTCATTGAGATTTTAGTCACTGTTGCCTATTGTGCAACTTTGCTTTGCAGGCTTCCTATGAAACTTGGAGCACTTGCAGTTTTTGGTATGTGGAAATTGTCAGGCTACAAGGACTTTAAAAGAAATTTTTAAACAAAAACTCAGTGAAAATTTATGTTAAAACATTAGGAAAAAAAAATTTTGGACTAGTTCAAAGGGAATAAATTGCTTAATTTCAGTAACTAGTTGATTAAACACCGAATCCTGCCCTGGCCAAGGTTTTGCTTGATACGTTCTCATCTTTCTAGAAAGAAAAATGTCTCTGCTGCACCTGGTTCCTTTTTCAAGCTTTGGCTTCACCAGAAATTTATTGGGCACAGGACTATGGGCTGTAGTTCCTGGAGATATGACCGGGTATGTTCTCTGAACCCTCATAAAGGTATAGTCAGTAATCAAAAATAGCTGGAGGAGAAGGTGTGCCTGTTCGTCCTTTTTATCAGCAGTTAAGACCATTCACACTGAAGTGGCAGTTGTATTAAATAGTCTTCTTTCTGGAGGAAGAAAAGCCCATTTTCTCCCAACTTTCAGGAGAGAGACTTTCCTAACAACACCTTTTTAAAAGCAGTCTTGCAAGGGTTTTGCCTCTTCAATGTATTTTATCACAGTTTCTAAGTTACTGCAGTAGAACCATACTTCATGAAGAAAAACTAAAGCTACTGCTGCCACCCGCCCTGCTAGCCCACAGATGTTTGGTTCAGCACTTTATCACAAGCCAAAGGTTTCAGGGGACCTACTTTTTGAGAACACTGGCATCATGTTCCTATTGTTACCATGCCAAAACATCTGTTCATCAACATGACGAATGTTCTGTGAATACAAGTGCTGCTAATTTATGCTGTGGAGCACTGGGCTAGAGATGTGGAAAGTTCTCTGAGCATCTTTTTTTCAAAGTATAATTTTGGTCAGAAAAACAAAAAACCATGCCCAGGGAAGTTCTCTTAGTCGCACTGCTGCTAATTTAGTCGCACTGCTGCTAATTTGACCCATTTCTGTTGACTCCAGATGTTTTCAGTTCTGATGATCTGGACATCTTCTAAGGCTTTTTGAATGACTAACCTCACAGTGTTTGTCAACCATCGTCAAAGTTGGCAGCCAGTCAACATTTGAGTGGCTGCTATGTTGCATGTGAGATGTATGTTAAATGGGCATTTAATAAATTATTTTCCCCTCCCATTCCAATAAGACGTTTGGCTTGGTTTTCTCATCTGAACGTCTTGAAACAATAGTACCAGAATGCTTGACTTTGCAGTTTCTTTACCATACAGTGTGTAGTTGTCAGATAAGAACAATGTGAAGAATAAATCTATGTCATTTGTAAGGCAACTGTGGATCACGTCCTCAGCACACATCCAGTTCTCTGCCATGTAACTTCAGAGTATAGCACAGGATATGTTAATTAACTAATAAAATCAATATATGGAATAGAAAGCATCTTTATCTTGCAAGATGAAGCACAGGCTGAAATATTTTCAAAAAATCTCAGATGACTTACAACAACTCTAATAGGCTCACTGATAGTGCCCTTCTCATCTGAGGATTTCAAAGCTCTTTGCAGATTAAATGGCTTTGAGGTACATCATTAGTCTTCCCATTTGGCAGAGAAGTTAAGTAGCTTCCCCCAGGTCACATGCTATAGCAAATCACTACCACCAATAGCCAGGGGAGAATTTTCAGAGGAAGAAATGGCTGTTAAGTGTCCAAATGCCATTTGTGCATCTGAATATCTTCACCACTAATACTCATCACCTACTTATACCAGTGCTTTAAAGTGCTGCCTAAATAATTTATTGGTCTTTATAACATCCCCATGAAATAGGTAACTAATGTATCTCTACTGTACAAGTTACAATGAGGCACAGAGAAGTTAAGTACTTTGTCCAGACCATTCAGCAATCTGTGAACTAATCCAGAGTAAGCAATGACTAGACCCTGATTTTTGAAGTGTATATTCATTTTACATCACCACAAAGACCCTACTCTAATATTTTAATATTCCCTCCAAACATATAGATGCTGAGTTTCATCTGTAAGCAGGGAACCAGAATTTTAAGTGAAAAACTTGTCAGATAATCCATCTGACAACTGAAATACATGCTTGCTGTATTATGCAGATCGAAACCATAAGTAAAATTACACTTTGCTAGGGTAAGACAGACAAGCTCATCCAAGTATATTTCATTAGAAAAAAAGTAAGTGAAGCAGTACAGAGTGATTTTATACCTCACTGTTAATAACAATTAGAATCAGATGGGAGTACAGCACTAAAATTTAGCAAGTTCCTCCTTGAGAACATAGAAGTATGTACCCTAAACTTGTGACTTTGAAAATAAACCCAGGGGGAAAAAAGGAATAGTTTCTCATCCCTGTCACATCAGCTGGGTTTTTTTGGGGGTGCACAGGGTGATCAGGGGATTAGAAAGAAGAACGATACAAAGCTACATAGTTATGTATTTCTTGGATAACGCTTGATATTTTTTTTCCCCTCTCCTAGAGCTAACACAACAGATTAAAACACTTACAATTACAGAAGTGGTGCAGGGAAACTTGTACTGGATTTTTATTGTAGACAGCTTGAATTCTGTGAAGCTCGTACACTCACCCGGTGCATTTATGGCACTATACACCAGTGCTGCTTTGTCACAGAGCAACTGCACAGGCCTGTTGGGCAAGGACTGGCAATTGTATTTCAGCAAGAAATCCAGAACTGGAGAGTTCTGGTACCTCCCAGGGATGACAAATAGTGCATTTTTCATTTAATTGCCTCCTCTCAGGGCATTCACCCTGAGTGAGGAGAAATGCTTCCAGTATATATTACTGCAACATCACTTACAGAATACCCATTGGTCTAAAAAATACATAAGGAGTCATCATCCTTTCTCTGAAGAATTTACAGTTTGAAAGACTGATAAAAGCAGAGGATCAGAATACCACATGCACAAAGAACGAAGGGTGCTCTCAGGTTCATGCAGTCTCAGGTGCTCCTTGCACTTATACACAAGCCATCCCTGCACTTAATTTCTAAATTAGTGTTATCACTTGGGCAGTGAAATAAAAACAGAAGAGTATATTCA
This sequence comes from Eurypyga helias, assembly GCF_000690775.1. NCBI lineage: Eukaryota > Metazoa > Chordata > Aves > Eurypygiformes > Eurypygidae > Eurypyga > Eurypyga helias. The sequence goes on from NW_010272664.1 coordinate 66,855, forward strand.
GCTAAGATGGTAACGAAGACAGAAATAGCAGATGAACCCTTGAGAAGATGTTTCAGGTCCGAAAGAAAGGAAGTGATAACTGTAGTAGCCTGACAAGATCTGTCAAAAAGCAAACAGTAGTAAGCAGGACTTGACAAAGAAAGAGGTGTCGGCACCAGCCTGAGAGAGTTTAGAAGTATTTATAAATGCACGAGTCTTTTTTCGGAGAAACCTAGGCTCCAATACAAAGACACTACCCAGCACTGAACCAGGACAAGCAATTCAGGCACCCGCATGATCAAGAGGAAATGCTATTGCTTTGGGCAAGCCCTTTGAAGAAAAGGTTATTTATATCTGCTGAAATAGGATGACAGGGAATGAAATGAAAGAGAACTTAGGTTAAAGTTCTCTGGTGTCTAGGGGTAGAGGGGAAAGACGGGGGAATAAGAAGTTGAAAGATAGAGGAACAAAATTCATTAGTTCCAGACTAATTCTTGTTGTTAGTTGTTATTTTTTGTGGTTTTGTTTTGTTTAAAAGAAGAATAACTGATGAGATGCCACTGGTTCTAAAATCAAAAGATTCTGACTTCTCTCTGGTTAAATACATGCCTACAAGTTCCTTTATACACGGAAATCCCACATTTGCCCCAAGACTACCTCAATTCTGTGTTTCTGAGCCCAATTAATCTACTTTCACTTGTATTGGGCTCACAAATCAGCTGAAGAATAGAAGACCTAATTTTAAAAATGCAGGCTGAGAACAGACAAACTAAATAGACAAAATATAAAAGAAAAGGGAGGGGAGCTGGAGGCCAGTAAAGAGAAACGAGAGCAGCTGAGCAACTACAGGAACACACGCATTGCTTGTTCTGGAGAACAGGCTAGGCAGAAGGACAAGGTGGGGGATCAGCCAAGGAAAGCAGTGAAAGAGAGCTGAGGGTGTTCATCTGTGGGAAAAGAACAAGGTTCTGAGGGAGAGAATGGCTGTCCTGGGTACAAGGAACATCATAAACAAGATGTTTAAATGTTCATAACAAAATGGTTAGCTAAAAAACATAGTTCAAAGTCTAGTTTATACCATTCTGTACAGTTCTGAGAGCTGGAATAAGTAACTTGGTGCTTCCCAAGCAAAAAGAAATATCTGACCGATTTTTTTGGCTGTACACTATCACTGACACACAAAGATACGGTAGGATTGAAGTGAAAAATAAAGCAAAAGCATACCAGAGTGCCATGATCCACTCATCCTTATTTTCCCATATGCTGATGGTGTCTTAATAAGTCACTATCAAAAAAACCCCAAACACAGAATCTGAAAACCTACTGGTCTACAATCTTAAGTGTCCTACTTTCCTGTGTCACAAAGGCAGTCGTCATCCTGAACAGTAAAACATGCAGAGCGTATCAGGTATGTCTAAGCAACAGCACATTCCAACACACAAATGCAGCATGGCATAATACAACGTCCTTGGCACAACCGGGTGTCTGATGAGATAAAAACATAAAACTACAATTTTCCTTAAATCATGCAATATCATCAGGAGTCCAATGAGAACTGGGTCAAACAACACTGATTTTTTTTCTGGTGGATTTTGTTTCCCTATTTGTTTCAAATAACAGAGTGGGGTGCATAGTCAGAACTCTGTAACAAAAACCAGTTTTCATGCAGTTTAATTTCCATAAGCTAAACATTCAAACCCAGCACTAATAATTAAAAAATACAAAGCTAAAATGGGTTTCAATATTCTTTTTCATGTTTTCTGTTGTTGCCTACCCCAGGAAGTCAGAGAAGCAGAGTTTACAAGTCCCACACATTCCAATTTGTTATGCTGTTCTGCACAGCTACAAAACAGCTACAAGGTAGAGATTCCACATTAAAATCGCACTGTCAGTCAATTGCCTTCGCATTTTCTTTTGGAAAAGTCTGCCTAGCCCTCTGGGATCAGAAATGGGCACCATTAGAAGATGGAAGGGAGAGTATGGAGAAACAAGGAAAATTCAGTTATTTCTCAGCCTGGTCTAACACAGGCAAGAACATTAATAGACTTTTCCCAAAACATTTCATTGCTTATACCCCACCATACCAAAGCTCTAGGGTGTGCCTAGTGTGCCCTCCTGCTACCGTAGTAGCACAGTTGCTATCATATGCCCAGAGCTGGAGAAAATTTCTGCCAAAGTCTGTTTGTGAGCACAAGCGAGATAATGGCTTGTTTTACCGTCAGTTCCCACATCTTAAAAAGAGCGATTAATAAGATTACCCTCATGGTGTTCGAAAACTAATTCATTAAAATTCATATGGGGTTAGCAGATGACTAATCACCACTATTTTGAACATCTCCAGGGATTAAACAAGGCACCTTCAGTACAGAATGCAACTTTACTGTCTGAACTAAGGGACATTTTCTATTGCCGGGCTCTTTAATAGATCCATAATCCATTACCAAACCCTGTGTATCAGTACAAACCGCAGCTCTTACACTTTACCCTGCCTCGTAACTGCAAAGGAACATAAATAAGACAAGGACAGAAACAACTGATAGTGAACGTACACTGATTTTTTATTTTTATGGGAGGATGACAATTTCCCTGTGGAATTAATTCTGTCTTCTGTTGTGTGTGCCATCTCCCAGATAGCATGATTTTCCAGTTATCACCACTACTGGCTTCTTCAAAGTATTCTTTTCATGTGCAGAAATACACATTCCTCTATCTTTAAAATCTAAAGTATTCAGAGAATCATCTTATCAGTACTTGTAAGTCCGACTCAGTTTATTCAAACCCAAACTGGTCTGTTTGGATTTACAAGGAACTTTTTGCATAGAACAACTTACTCTTGCTGCCCTCCACTGTTGAGGGAAATGAGAATCTCATTCATTATTAGAGCTATTGATCTTTGAACTGCACCTTTTCACATCTCCCTGGACTCAAAAGAAAAGCCAAAGGTTTTTTTCTCCCCTGAAGAACTCAAGTTTTGTCACTCAGTGTAATCCTAACTAGGACAAGTGTCAACAACACAGACTTAACACAAACCTGCAAAGCATTACAAACCTCCAAAGAAAACAATAGTATGACTACAGATGTGACATGAGGGAATTGTCTTGTTTTATCTCAGACTGTTCATAAACAACCTCTTCCAGTGCTTAAACATCCTGCCACCCCCAGCTCTGTGCTGCCAAAATGTCTCCTCCATCTATGATGTCTTGTTAAGCTGTAAGCATCTAAAACAGCAGTGTTCCAATCTGACCTCTAGGCATAATACAACATCACAGAGTAAATAAACGTAAGGATTTCCAGTCATTCGCTATGCTAAACAAGCAATCAGTCAAAGCAAAAGATATGCCAGCTAGAAGAGGTACATAACAGCAAGGAGAAAAAAGCGTAAGTACCAATTTTCAGAATTCCATCCTGTTTCTTTCTCCAGCTTACCACAGCTCAGGAAGAAATATTATCTTGTCAGCAGGGCACAAATGGATATTGTCACCCTGGAGTTTCTTTAGCATGGATCCCTGGGTGATGCCAGAACAGCAGATCACTCAGCAAGCTCAGTGTGTTGGACCGTGCCCAGTTAACAGCCCTGTCCCTCTAACACAGTTCAGCCAAAAGGAATTCTAAATTAAACAAAGGTGGGAGAGCAAGCTTCCCCCTCAGCTTTGGTACAGTGAGTAATTTGACGAGACATTCCTTGTTTTGCTTAGGAATGGTAATTGCAGGAATGAAGGGAGACAGAACAGAATCTGAAGATACATAGTCAAGCTATAACACTGAAAGAAAAAACCACATTTAGACAAACACACTTGAAAGTGGAATGCAAGTTTTGCTTAAACAAGATCTCCTGCAGAGGTACCTGCATTAGCATACACAGTCTTGACTTGCTGAGCTATACAAAAACACTACCCATCAAACCCCCTGACTAAATGGGATCAAAGACCTCTGAACTACAGTGCAGTATATGGGCAATGCAACTCTGGATAAAGATAAAGCTTGCCTGTACCTGACAAATTGCGTATTTCTTCCAACACAAATCAGAACGCACATGCAAACAAAAAATCTTAAAAGTGAATGCTCTATTGTTATCTCAGCAAGTTTCCTATTTGTAGTCAGATCCTTTGAGGATTAAATCAGGTGTTCTTGGCCTATATGTTCCATGCAAAATAGGGCAGAATGAAGGTTGAGAAATTTAAACCCCAGAAAATGACTAGTATTAAAATGTCCATTGGATACATCAGGTATGTCACAATACAGAATTTTACACATTTTGAAGAAAAAGGATTGATGCAAAAAAATTTGACCCAGGCAGACCTATCCTACTTTACTTAATTCCAGATAGAGAATGCTCGTGTGAACAAAGATTTTACACTTGCCTCACTTAAAAACTTAATGAACTAGGAACCAAAACTGAATGTTTTGAGCTATTTATGAAAGCCTGGTACTGTAGGTGCCAGCAGTCATATTTTGCTGAGGCAAGAATAAAGCATGCCAAAATTCACCCAAGCATCCCAATCTAGGTGGTTCTGTTCAGACTTTATTTCTCAGCACACACAAGTTTTCTACATATACACGTAACTTTTACCTCCAAGGAGTTGGCATGTTCTTTTGTGGTATCTGAAACACCTGCTAGTTAGTGGGTTAAGAGGACAAATACACAAAAGAAAAAAAGCCCTAACAGCAGTTGTGGTTTGTACCAATGAAACCCCACAGAAATTGGTGGAAATACTCTGTTTCAGACAAGCAGTTACAACCAACAACATGTTTATGAATATTTTGTGTTATTTTCACTTCACTCAAATGGCTACTTGGAATACAAAGCAACTGGAAACCTTCTGCTCTCTGTCCTACCATGCCTTCACTTTTTGAAGGTTCTAGCAAGACAGTTCCTCTGATAATCTATTTATTATATGCAGGGAAATCTGGCACACTACAGCCAAGGAATATCTCAGGAATTTCAGATGTAATCAAGACAGAAGGCGAGCAGGGTACATACGACCGATGTCTACAGCATTGTTTGCCTAAGGATAGAAGTATGGGATCCATGCACCCTATCTGTATCGGCTCTCTGTCAGTCTTGCTTATGTCACCAGATAGGGACAAATCCCTAAAACGGCAGATTTACTTCATAACTTTTTTCCTAGGATTCATCTGATTTTCCCCCTCCTGAGAAAGCGTAATTCTTCACACAACACTTTAAAAAGCTGTGTACTAGAAACGGTGCAGAACTGTATATGCATACGTCAGAGTTCACAAGCGGCCATTTCAATACTCCAGAGCTGAGAAAACTCAGGTAAAGGATGAAAGGTGTCAGTTCTGAGGTTCCCACTGTAATCAGCTCATAAAGCACCTCTATTTGAAGCAACTACAGAAAACCATTCTTCAAAGCTAGATTCTCCATTTATAGCTGTGCATTTGGAGTGTAATCTCCAGTAGCACTTTTATCTGCTTTTTAAACACAAATATTAGTGATTGATTTTTGGTTTTCTTCTTCTTTCTTCTTTTAAATGAAGTTTCAGATAGGAAAGATTTGGGCATGATAAATGCTTGATGAACTCATCAGCATTAACAGTTCTTTGAAAGCTATTCCATTTATGGAGGAAAATAATCAGATTTATTTTCCCTCTGGGATCCACTGATGGTAGAACGATGTAGAATACAGCTCTGTAGCATGAAATAGTGAAATTCCTAATTCCACTCAGAAATAGTTTTCAGTATTAATATGTACTATATGGGTAGTTTTGCTAACATGAAAAATTATAAAAAGTGGGACAACGCAAACCTAATCAACTCAAATGCCTAAATGACAAACAAACCTCACTGACATAAAAAAAGTGTTTCTTGAGATCAGGAAGTCCAGGCAGCTTTTAAAGTCCTAGTCATTGCCAGGTGAGAGGCAATGGGTACTCAGCAATCTCAAAAACTGACATTTCTCAAGTAAAGGGTAAACTACCCTCATCCTTCGGATCACATCTCCTGTCTGCTTTTTGTTTTGGTTTGTCTTTCTGAATACAATAAAAGTTACATTAAACAAAGTTTTGTCTCATTGACTTTATTTCAAGGAAGGTTAGTAAAGGAAAAAGTAAGGTGTTCTTGACTAAATGATACCATAGGCAAGAGTGGCTGAACTTTCAGACATTCCAGACCCTCACCAGGTTTGTTTGAGATATCCTTGAAAGGAGAGACAATAAGAATGTGAAAAACATGAGACCAAAAATGAAAGAAAGAGAGGAATAATGAAATCTAGTTACAGTCCTTGCAGATGTAGGAAAAATATTACCAGCTGATTCATCCTATCACATACTAAGTTTGGTTCATTATAGTGAAGAACTTAAGTCTGGCATGCCAAACAGTGAAGAGCAGAGTAATTCTCACATCAGAAATAGACTGACTTCTGGACTCTGCAAAGTTGTTTGAAGCCTCAGAAAACAAAGAACCTGATTCATGCACTGATGTTCTGTGCCCCTGGTACAAAAGTAGACCTTTCCCACGTCAGCCAAATGTTCAACCTGCAATTTTAACATGTTCAAAACCCTGTAGCTGGACTAATAACAATCAATGGATTAATCATATGAAGGTCTCAGCACTCTCTTATGCTATACCATACTGCCTTCTTGGCTTTTCAGTTAGTGTAAATATGGCACCAATTAGCCACTTTTATCCTTAAGTTGATGAAATATTCTTATGAAAGTTTGAGATTTGCGAGCTGGGACTAATACAAAACCTTTCTTACTACAGGAAATTATAACAACTGAAGCATTAAGGGAAACCTACAGAGTGAAAAGTTTTCAGGGTTTCTATTCTGCCTTCTCCGTGCTTTAGCAACAGCTACCTGCACTCAAAGGTAATAGATGACAGCTTGCAAAAGGAATACTGAATGCATGGAAAGGTAGCAAAGCCAAAAGAATATTTTCTCATTCAGAAAAATTTGAACGTAGGAAATCAATATTAATTTTCATAATATTATCTCAATGTGTGTGTGTGTGTATATATATATATATATATATATATTTGTGTGTTATATATATATTAACACACACACACACATATGTTTTCAGTGCATATTTCCAAATGACCTGGGAGGGAAGCATGAAATACATACAATCCTAAAACTTTGCTTCTGTAACATAAGAAGTCAAGGGTTTTTTACTGAAGTTTCTTTCACTGATATCCTTAATGTCTGCTTTTAAAATTTTAAAATAATGTGCCTTTTCTCTATTCATTCTTCAGCCTGACCTTCCTAAAATGACCAACTTGATATTGTGATTAATGAGCCAATTATTTTCATCTGAGACATGGAACAAAACAAATAGTCTGTTCCCCTTCAATTTACTCTTTAAGAAGTAATTCCCTCTCCCCTCCTTTTTTTAAATCACTGTGTTAATACCTGGAAGTTTATGATGGATTTTCTATGCAACTCATTCCCTAAATTAATAGGATCAGAACAGGACAGCCTAAAAATTCAGGATTTTTCTTGCCTTTGGTATTAAAGCAAGATATAAATACAAGTTTACTATTCTTAGTGGAAAACACTTAGAAGGAAGGCTGAAAGGAGTCCAAAAAGGAAAAAAATACACTTGAAGACAGTCAACCTCCATACAACATTCTAAGTTATGAAGGCATCAACTTTCTTCCCCTGTGTTCCTGCTGTGTATTTCCACAATTTGTTCCAAGAAGTGTCCTTAAAGAATTTAAGTACAGTTCCAATGAAAGAATATGAAAATTCTTTTACAAATTAATTTGAAAAATTAACTCTATGCCGCATGGGTGAAGACTACACGTTTAAAGAAGGAAAGGAAAAAACCCCAAACTGTGAGAAAAGCTTTCTTCATCCAAAGAGCACTAAAGTTAAACAAACAAATACGCTGGAATGGCATCAAGGGACCCGCATTGTATTATACTCTTGGGATGCTATTTACTAGCAATAGTGCAAACCGCACAAGGACCATGACTTCTGAACTACAGGTCTTGAGAACTACATGCACCCTTGAACAGCTGCAACACACCACTTCTTCCTTCCTTTTTCAGCTATGAAGCCTTTGGCACCCAACATGATCAGTGGGAAGAGTATTCTTTACAGCAGCAAAAGCAAGCCATTTGGTATCTGCCAGAGTTTGCTGCAAAAGAACTTGACTTCTGATGGGTACAGACAGTTGTACGGACAGCACTGAGTCCACCTCTGATAAGAAACAGTTCCACATGCAGCGTAAACACGTTGCTTCTCTCTACCATTTCTATTTCTTTTAGCTAGTCGTTTCATTTTCCTTTAGAGAACTTATGAAAGAGAAGAGAAAATTGAGATGTTAACAGTGCATGACTCCCAGTTCAGAAAAATTGCTATACTCTGTAATGCTCTGAGTACTAGGCCCTCAGAAAAACAACCTCAAGTAATTATGATAAAAATCCAGGGTTTCTGTCCTGCAGCATTTGAGGATCTAGTTCCATGCTGTGTGGTATCTTCCATGGGAAGACTTCATTTCACTCTACAAGCTACAATGACCTAATCTCCAATACACCTGTCAGGCTGACAATTATCAGCCTGACAAACCCCCAGCAAGAAAGCACAGATTGGGGAAATCACTTGCCCAAGGTCACTCGTCACATCTGTCAGAGATAACAAAAATCAGACCTAGTCTGAACTCTAGACAGTCACAAAGCTTCCTTTCCTCCTGAATCTTGGTTACTTCAAATGACAGACGATCGGTTTGCGAAGCCTGTGGTGGTGTTTGCAACGTGGCACAGGTGGGAGACCACCGTTTTGAACTGGTGCCTCTACACACTGGATGAAAACTACATTCTGAACCAGGTGGCTCAACACAGTGGATGCAAAACACTCAAGGCGAAACTTCAGAGCTCCCATTTAGAAGTAACTTTGAAACCAATTGCTTTCCCCATCTATTGCAGAATCCAACAAATAATTTGTCCCTGTTCAGCACTGCAGGTTGCCTGGACAGCAAATTAAAATACTCATCACCTTTCTGTGAGTCCCTAATCAATGCCATCTCTGTCTGAGCAGGGGATATAGATGTATGGCACAGCAGCCAATCTCTTCCAGCTCTGAATGAACAAGTACACGAAGAAGAAAAAAACCCCAAATATTTCTTTTTCTATGTACTGAACACAGATCCTAGAAAGTACTGAGCATTATAAGACTGCTGGCTGATAATTACATTTTGGATTGTGCATCAGTCTGTGAAGTGTGAAGAATGCAAAGGTGCTGAGACATACTTTAGAGAACTTATATCTTACAGGAATGATTTTTCTACTAACACATAAAACCTATCTGTCCTCTTTTTTCTTGGAGCCTGAAGAGTCTGTTAGCCTCAGACACTGATTTCATACCAGAGGCTAAGTAATCCCTAAGCAAAGTTTCATAATGCAAGGAATTCTGATCAACAGTTTTCCTTGTAAATTAGTAATCAAGCTACTCTACGTGCTGCAGGTCAGCCAGTCTTAATGTTTACATTTGTCAGTGTATTAATAGTCATACTTCCACATCAAAACTTGAGAAGTAAAAATATTTTACACAAAAAGTGATAAAGATTCTTAAAAGCATGCACACGGATGAGATCAGTACTAGGGCACTCAAAAACCTCCAGTGCTGAATGTGGAAGACAAGAACTTCCTATAGAATACTAAAATAGAAAGGAAAAAAACCTCACAATCTTTGAAGCAGAATTTTTGTTTGATCTTCAGTTGAAAGCAATTCAACTTTTCTTTCTCATGAACTGCAAATTCCTATAGCTGAATTAGCCAGTCATGCATAGGCTTTAGGAAATGAGAAAAGAACAGTTTGAACTTTGAAACTTCATACAGAAATTAGTAGAAAACTCATCTAAATGGAAAGATATTGTGGAGGGTTGACCTTGGTTGGAGGCCAGGTGCCCACTGAGCCACTCCATCACTGCCCTCCTCAACTGGACGTGGGGAGAGAAAATAGAGGTAAAGGCTTGCAGCTCAAGATAAAGAGAAGGAGCAATCATTCACCAATTACCATCAAAGGCGAAACAGACTCAGCTTGGGGAAATAATTAATTTGATTTATCATCAATCAAATCAGAGTAAGAAGAGAACTGAACCCAAATCATAAAACACCTTCCCCTCACCCTCCCTTCTTCTCTGGCTCACATTCACTCCCGCTTTTCTTTACCTCCTCCCACCGTGCAGCGCAGGGGGACGGGGAATGAGGGTTGTGGTCATCACACGTCATCTCTGCTGCTCCTTCCGCCTCAGGGGGACACTCTGCCCCTGCTCCAGCCTGGGGTGCCTCCCACGGGAGACAGTCCTCCACTAACTTCTCCAATGTGAGTCCTTCCCACGGACTGCAGTTCTTCACACACTGCTCTGGCATGGGTCCCTCCCATGGTGTGCAGTCCTTCCGGAGCAGCCTGCTCCAGCACGGGTCCTCCCAGGGTCACAAGTCCTGCCCAACCCGGCCCCGGTGGTGCGTGTTCTCTCCAAGGGACCACAGCCCCTGCCAGGAGCCTGCTCCAGTGTGGGCTGCCCATGGGGTCACAGCCTTCTTCGGGCATCCCCCTGCTCCTGTGCAGGGTCCTCCCTACACTGCAGGGAGGTCTCTGCTCCCCCGTGACCCTCCATGGCTGCAGGGCACAGCGTGCCCTTTCACCATGGGCTGCAGGGGAACCTCTGCTCCAGTGCCTGAATCACATCCCACTCCCTCTCCACTGACCTTGGTGTCTGCAAAGTTCTCTCTCTCACTTCTTGTACTGCCTGTCTGTCTGCAAAACCTCTATCAAGTGGTGCTACCACCACTGCTGATGGGCTCAGCCCTGGCCAGCAGCGGGTCCATCTTGGAGCTGGCTGGCATTGGCTCTGTCAGAAACAGGGAAAGCTTCCAGCAACTCTTCACAGAAGCCACCCCTGTAGCTTCTAAGAATAGTAACTGTCTATGTCACCTCCAATGATGAAAACTAACCTGTTCTAGAGGAAAAAGCAAGAGAGCCTGCACCAAGCTGCTACAGATGACATTTCCAAGTTCCCCACATAATCAAGTAAGACTAGT
>NW_010272664.1:77965-123557 GCF_000690775.1 Eurypyga helias
CCTACCCTGTACCTCAAAATCAAAGTGACTTATATTCAAAAGAAAATCATAGAATAAATCCTAGAATCACAGAATGGTTAGGGTTGGAAGGGACCTTAAAGACCATCCAGTTCCAACCCCCCTGCCATGGGCAGAGACACCTTGCACTAGACCAGGTTGCTCAGAGCCACATCCAGCCTGGCCTTGAACACTTCCAGGGATAGGGCATCCACCGCTTCTCTGGGGAACCGGTGCCAGTGCTTCACCACCCTCTCTGTGAAGAATTTCGTCCTTATATCTAATCTAAATCCATCTTCTTTCAGTTTAAAGCCATTACCCCTTCTGCTATCACTACCTGCCCTTGTAAAAAGTCCCCCTCCAGCTTTCTTGTCAGCCCCTTCAGGCACTGGAAGGTGCTATAAGGTCTCCCCAGAGCCTTCTCTTCTCCAGCCTGAACAAGCCCAACTCTCTCTGTCCTTGCTCTTGGTATTTCCCCAACCCAGGTACAGGCCCTTGCACTTGGCCTTGTTGAACTCCACGAGGCTGGCACAGGCCCACCTCTCCAGCCTGTCCAGGTCCCTCTGGATGATGGCATCCCTTCCTTCCAGCGTGTCAACCGCACCACACAGCTTGGTGTCGTCAGCAAACTTGCTGAGGGTGCACTCAATCCCACCGTCCATGTCACTGACAAAGATGTTAAACAGCACCAGTCCCAAGACCAACACCTGAGGAACACCGCTCGTCACTAGTCTCCACTCAGACATCGAGCCCTTGAAGAATCTCAAGACATTAGTGATTACTGAGAATTTTTACCACAGCTTTCAAATAAATAAATGGCCCATGTAGGACAGTCATTTACACCTTGCTAAAACGCTAAGAGATGCATCCTCACTTCTCACCTCCTGAACACCCTGAAATACACTAGCTGAATCAGTATTATTTAAACCTCTTATTTTCTGTGCTCAGCATCTTCATATTTATAGCACTCTTCCAGTATTCAGAGCAGCCGTTTTGTTCTCAGACATTACACCCCTAAAAGTCATACACTGCTTGTATTTTATTTGAAAGAACAAAACACAAGCCATTAATATCAAGAAAACAAACATGAACAAAAAACCCAAACAAACCAAAACCTCCCAATTCTGAATTTCGATGTTCAGCGACTAATGGAAAAGCCACGAACACAATCTGGTGACAAGGACAGAACTGTGACTCAGAATATGTTTAGAAAAAGAAGTGGAAATAAAGGGTTTGCCATTCAGGTCTGAGCTACATTAAAACAGCGTACACAGCAGCCATGCAGGTTTAGCTCATTCTGTGAGGAGGACATCACAAAACTAAATTTGACTTATTCTTGTACCTGTGGCATGTTCTTCAAAACTAGTTCTTTACTGTTGCATGGCAGCACTGAAATGCTTTGACACGTAAAAATGAAATAAATTACCACCATACCCTAAAAACCACAGAAGGCACTAAAAATATAGAATGGTTAAGAACCCCTTTTTCCTTTTCTGTTGATGTGTATCTTAGAGCAAATACAAGGCTCCTCTGGATAAATGCTGAGAACAAGTTTTTTTTAAAATCCATACTTACTGAGATAATTTTATAACATTCTTGTTGCAAACTATCCTTCTTTAATCCTGCCAACACCACTTACAGGACTCCAAAGCACAGTAAATAAAACCAAGTTGGAGTGACAGGGCTTAATAAACAATACAGGAACATCACATCAACAGACTGGGTTTGTAAACTATCATCTTTTAATCCAATGTCCCGGCTCTCACAATGACGCAGGAGACTTAAATCAGATATACAAACACTGAATGATAGGAAAGCATATTTTTCCAACACTCTGTAGTTTTTAGGAAGAATATTAGTAGCTGCCTGATAGCCTTAACAGTTTGACATAACATCTCTACTCTTGTATTAACAGCAACAAAATACATAAACCCTCACACACAAATACACAGCCTAAAGCCTACAGCTCATCACTGTGACTCAGTACAGAATCTTCTTCCAGATCTCCCTTTCTGTATTTTAAGAGGAAAACCAATGAGAGTTTGAATGTATGGCATAGCTGATATGCAGAGACAAATGAAATACAATGCATCTTTTGAAATGAAGTCCCAAAAATACAGAAGTTAATTCTGCTACAAGGTATTATGGAGTATTTAATTTGTTATAAAATAGGGTCTTTACCATGCTGGCTCCTTATCTGAGATGTTGTGCCAATCATTGCAGCTCAGTCTTCCCAGGGGTTTGAGCTACAAGCTCAGATCTACAGAACCTGCTACATTCCTTATTTATGAACTGATACACTTTGATCAGCCACGCCAGTTCCTCTTTCCTCCTCCCCATTTTTATCTTTCATCAGTCCCTTGACAAAATCCCATTTCAGACAAATGCATAGAGCAACATTACATTCAGTGTAATTCGCTGAAGATTATTTTCTATGTTAGCTTCAGAAACAGATTAAAAATCAAATAGACCCCATCACCAAATTTTCCTAACAGTTCCTTCCTTCTTACAAAAAAAAGCCTAACCAGGCTCTATAAAGAATAAACTAAAAAACACATCCTCACACCCAGTTGGGGAAAATATTCCTCATCTTTGAACAGACTAAGAGTATGTAGCAAATGACATAAGGAATTCAACACACACTGTAAACAGATACATTTAGCTGCACATTTAGGTACTCTCAACAGGAGCGGTTGCAGGCTTTTATAAGCAGTTGGCAAATTTCCTGTTTAATTTACTGTTTCAGTGGTGATGGGATTAACAGTGTGACTGAGGCTTTGATCAGATGGCAATCAATATTGCAATCCAAACTAAAACATATAGAATATAGAAAGTGTATGAAGTGTACAGCCCAATGCAGTCTTTGCAACTTCACAGCATAACCCTCTGCATTACACACGATAGAGTGCTCTGTAAGGCTCCAGGGATTTTTTGTTTCTGTTATTTTATAATACTGCAAGCACCTGAGACAAAGAAAATGAGAAACTATGGAATTAAGTGCATTTCAGAAGCAAGGGGCAGAGAGAAATTTCCCATTCCCTAAATCTTTCCCCAGTTAAAGGCACCAACTGAGGATACCCTTATCTCAAAGACCAAAACTGGGCAGGTTTTTGTGGTTGACATTTTCTGAATAGCAGTAGTACAAAAAGTCCACTTTTAACTTAATCGTAACAAGAATCTGCTCATTTATTCTACTGGTATTCAGAGATAAGGAGGTACAAAACAGATGTGAACTACAGTTGCTTCTGTCTGTTGTTGCTGAGCTCAGTACAGCCTTTAGTGTCCAAAAGAAATTAACAAAAAAACCCTTTCCATTTTGAGAAGAAATACTATGGATCTGAGCTGTGAATTTTCAAGCTTTCAGCACTTTGTTAGTGTTTAAGGGAAGGGGGAAAAAGAAAAAAACAACCAACCAAAACAAAACAAAAAAACCCACCCCCTAAAAAAAAAGTCTCGGTTTTCTTTCCTGAAACGGGAAGACCATTTCCTTCCGGATGTACGTACAGGGGCTAAGTAGGTTATAGATGGTTTGTGCTCTTTACCTCAGTGTAGCTTCTAGGACAGCAGGCATTGGCCCAAGAAAAAACAAGGTAAGACCATCTCTACTTCTTATATACAGAGAGACCTTCTTACCTGCCTCATTTCCCTTTAAGTGTCATAAAATTAAATAACAAACCCATAGCTCCGTAACCACATCTAAACTGCCACAGACACCAATTTGACTGTCACAGAATATGAATGCTATTGCAATATTGACAAGGCGTAACCCTCTTCATTATTTAAGTTGGCAGTTTTATTATACTGTCAGAATTTAATGTGTGTCCATTTTCCTCTTTCAGATGATGGGACTGTCAAAATCTTCAATCAAGGTTCAGTTGTTACAGTCCTACTAGAGCTTCAGCAGCATGAGAGAGAGGAGAATAATGACACCATTGCTAAGCTATTTTACTTTACCCTGAAGCATCATAAAAAGTCATCTAGCTCCAGTTTCCGTAACACAGCCATCAAATAATGGGACAATCAGTGTCACACCGATTGGGGAAATCGGACAAATCAGTGGCCACTGTTGTGTTTTAGAAAGAGTAAACTTAATTCTACTACATGCCTGCATTTGCGAGTCTTTTGCCTTGTTCACACACAATGATTACAATTAAAATCTTTTTTCTCTCTGACAAATGTCAGAGAGATCCAGGTTACAGGGGTTCTCTAGAAGGGATCCCTTCTATCTCACTGAGAGAATGACTGGAAAACACTGACAAAGTAGATATTCACAATGAAAATATAATGTGAAGTTTCCATGTGACAAATTACACTGCTAGGACTCTTCCTAATTCATGCCAGGATGGACCATCTTTCAGATTAAAAAAAAAAAAAGCACCAAAACAACCCACCACCCCAAAATAACACAACCAAACAAAAAAAGGCCCAGTAAATGAAAGTACGGAGTCAGCTTCTTGTGGAAGAGACAGAGTTGGAGAGTAGGCAATTTTAGTATTGTTTTATAAAACCAATTCCTCATATGCTATTAAATCATGAAGTGGCAGGATACAGTTCTGCCATATCAAGGGGTAAATCCTATTTTAGTGCATTTATTGAAACTGATCCTGTGCTTAAGAGAAAACAGCCCTTTGCCATATGTGTAAAAGAGATTTCTTCCCTGGTATTTGCCACTATAGCTATCTCTGTCTTTTTGATTTTTAAGGTATTTAGACAATACTACAGATCTAAGACATCATCACAGGTTATCTGAACAGTGCTTTGTCATATCTAAATAAGACGTTACTTTAGTATAGGGAGTCAAACTACAAGCATAGCCAGAATATTTTCTAATATCGCATCATGACTTCTTTTTAAAAACAAAACAAAGCAAACACTGCCATGTAAACCAAGGCAGAGTTTCAAAGCTCTAAAAATAGAACAGGCACCAAGCTGCTTTCCCAAGGTGTAATTGAAAGCCAGCTTGGCAGGAGACTGTGTTCTACTGGAACATCACAACCTACACAACTTGTTTAATCTTTGCCATCACGAATACAACTCCACATGGCAAAACTGGGGACTTCAGAAGGGACCTGTAGTGCTCCTGCCACTGGATGTGCCTTATACATTCAAGATCACAGAAGGAAAACAGCAATTTCCTTCTGAAGTAGATTGGAACACTCATATCTTCAAACAATAGTTGTGCTGGTTGGGGGGCGGGTGGGTTTTGATTTTTTTTAATGTGTCAGGAATTATGACTCATAGGCTTACTGCAAGAGTCAAATAAAACCAGGACCCCAACTGGCTAACCAATTACTTTAATAAACCAAGCTGCTGTAACACTGCAGTCACTCTTTTATGCTGCCATACTAAAAGTATCTGCCCATGAGAGCGTTAAACAAGACTAATAAAGATATGTAAATAACATCTCTAGAAATAGGCCACTGATGACTACAGGAAGAAAGCTGCTTCCCATTTGTCATTGTTGCCTACTTCACTAGCAATGCATTAGGTGCCCAATGCTATCACAGCAGAGGACTAGAGGCAGGAATAACAGTATGAACATGCCAAGTTCAAACTCTCTCACTGGATATTATTGCATGCCTTAAGAAATTTATAAGATTTACTACTCAGACAGGATTTGAACCAAAATTCACTAAAAGCAGTTGAGATCTGGACACTTACTTTCAGGGAGTTGAGAATGCTTCCAGTGAAGAAAACCAAAACACTGCCATTGACAGCTATGTTTAACAAGAAGAAAATGTTTACTGGTCAAGATGAAAACGATGTCTATTTTAACAATTTATAAACAGGACATTAATCGTCTCAGTTTTATACATGTACTTCTAGAGGGGAACACATTTGCTTTATTTTAGAAACGCACCTTAGAGTGAAATGAACTACCCTTTCTTGTCAACAGAAAGAAATAAATATAGCCATGGAGTCAGGAAAACTAGCTAAGTGCCTATGTGTGAACCAATGAACACCATTCATAAGGACTGTGCACATAGCTCAAAAGTAACTTTTCCTTTATTGACTCTGCATAGTACAAGAAAAGACCAGATATAAAAGACAACAATATAATCTTTCACTCTATAAAATAAGTAATGGATCTCAGTTTCACTGACAGTTTAACTTTCCTCTCTTTCAGGCTGAGAAAATTATAATTTAAACTTCCCAGAGCAGCTCTGGGGCAGCTTTTTGACCCTGCAAGGATTCTTGCCATCCTTTTGGAAAAATAAGATAAAAAGAAATGAGTCACAATCACAGGCAAGACAGCTGTTCAGATCAGTGTAAAGTTAAGTTTGATGTGTCCCAAATAAAGTAGTATCACCCCAAAATCATAATAGGGGTCTCTACTACATAAACTGAGACTTCACAATTTAGTCCCCAGGACATAGTGAGCACACATATGGATGCCTCTTGTCAGTGCCTTACACATGCCCTTAGTTCTGTAGTGCTGATGTATCATCAATTAACCCTATTTCCCATACGCGTAGACAAGGGTTCTAAGAAATCAGTTCCATGTACTGATCCATCACTCTCACAGCTGGGCCAAACATCTTTGCAGTTACAGGTAGGGGACCATGGGGCAAGACAGCCTTAGAGAAGAAAAAGGAGTCTAATTTCTACAACTCCCTGAAAGGAGGTTGCAGAGAGGCAGGGGTTGGTCTCTTCTCCTAAGTGACAAGTGACAAGACGAGAGGAAACGGCCTCAAGTTGCACCAGGGGAGGTTTAGATTGGGTATTAGGAAAAATTTCTTCACTGAAAGGGTTGTTTGGCACTGGAACGGGCTGCGCAGGGAAGTGGTGAGTCACCATCCCTGGAGGGATTTAAGAGACGTGTAGACGAGGTTCTTAGGGACACGGTTTAGTGTTGGTATTAGCACTGATAGGTTAACGCTTGGACCTGATGATCTTAAAGGTCTTTTCCAACCTAAAAGATTCTGATTCTATCATCCCAGTTATGTGGGATCTAAAGAGAGAGTAACTCAATTCTCAATGCTGATACCAATATAATTAGACAGAAGTTTGCCACCACAGCTCAAAAATATTTAAACTAATGTGCCATTTTAGAAGGGTTTGTTTGTTTGTTGGGTTTTATAGTTCTACTTGTTAAATACAAAAAATGCTGCCACAGTAGATCCTCCAAATTCAGGGCACATCAAAATGAAAGGTTGTTTACACAGCAACATTTTCTTGCCTTTCTCAGGACTTCTGTGTGTCCAGTTGACCCCGTTTTCCCTTCACTTAATTGCAGCCCTGAAGCACCCCAGAGTAAGCTGTCCTACATGCAAATCCTTACTCAACTATATCTGTGTCCAGTCAGCTACTTCCCACTGGAGATTAAGACCTTATCAATAAAAAGATGTTCTCACTGCACTCGGGTATGTACTTCCCCGTACTGCGCAGGGGGTGAAGATCTCCACAGAGCAAATCACAAACTGAGCTTTTGGCAAGAGCCAACCAGCCCACAGTCAGAAGAGCAGATTGGTGTGTATGCGCTCCTGTGGTACTAGACAGACACAGGAGACAAAAATTCAATGTCAGGGGGGTTATTTATTTTACCAGCATGCTCTTCCTCACCATAAACATGCACCTAGCAACGATCTATCTCTGTACAGTTATCAATAATAAACACTGGGTTACTGAAGCTGTAACAGAGATGGATCAAAACCCCTTCATGTCACATCTGAAAGAGAAGAAAGGCTATAGCAAGCTTTTTGATCCATGTGGCTTTGCCCCACATTTTTATGTATTTCATTTCCTCATTCTGACTTGACTACTATCCTGCTATACTGATAGCAGGTGTTATTTTTAGTAAGTACAGTATGACTATACAATACAATCTTGACATTCTTTTAAAATAAGTGCTAGGAGGGGAAAAGAATTGTAACGGCTTTTGCAAGTCAAAGTCAGTCTCTTCACTGCACTCTTCACACATTCTGAAGGTCTTGCATCAAACCAAAACAAACAACAGAAAACAAAATAACCCACAAAACAAGGCCCAAAACTAATCTTCACTGTTTCTACTTTACCCCACAGGCTGAGCATCTGCTTTCTCAGAGCTCATTCCACATTGGCTTCTACTGTCTTTAACTGCATACACTGAACTGGAATTAGAAAATTCTCAATCGTTAACAAAACTAGCAAAAAAACCCAACACTACTAAAGCAAGAATAATATTCCAATTCAAGAATTAAAAATTTAAGATCTTATGGCTGGAGTGCTTCCTAATTACAACATTTGTGTGTAAAGAAATTACACAAGACTTTCCCCACTATCAGGGAGGGCCCTATGCTACACAAAGCTTTGACTGTTGCAGGTGCAAGTCACGTCGCTTCCCCAGCTACAACTGCATGTGCCAGCAAATCACTGGACTGCATGCAGAGTTTACAAGTGTGTGAAAATTTAACTCCTTCAAGTTAAATGGTAAACAGAAAACCTTGAGGTAGAAGGTAAGCATAGGCTTTATTTTTGGTAGAAAAACAGGAGTTGGAGTTGTTGTTCTTGAGAATCTACCTCCTTCCTCTTTCTTCTAACTCTTCATACTGGTTCCAAAGCACCAGCCATATAAACAGCAGTTCCTGATGCCTTCACAACTCTTGCTTGCATCCCTGAAAGATCAGGACTGAGCTGGATTTTATTTAAGTGCATGACATTACAAAGGTAAGAGATGAAGTGAGAAGGATTTATGCTGTCTTTGCAAATACGAACATAAACTGAACTGAACTCAGAAAATAACCGAGAAAACAAAATTGCTTATACTTAGATTCTAAAAGATGTGTGGTTTTAGAGGCATTACAAAGTATACACAATTACTATTTTCCTGTTGTTTTCTTGACAACACTGAAAAGTAATCATTTAATATATTCATTTCCTTTTCTTTCTGTATGTCAAGAGAGCTGCAGATTTGACAGACCAGCTCTTACTAGTCACAGCATTAGGACCCGGTGACAAGTAGTTTACAGGGCTCAATCCACAGCTGCTCAAAGGCATTCAAGGACATCTCTTCTAGCCTCCCACCCCACAAACAGACACACATAAAATTGCTTCAGAAGAACCTCCATGTTTCTAGAAGCTATTATTTAAATAAAAATATTATACAAAAAGTATTTCAGCTTTATGATAGTATTTCTAGACAAAATGAGATCAAAGAACCAATTAGCTATGAAGAGTCAATGTTCTGTTTGACAGAGAATTCTGAAAATCGGTTTTGTTCTAAGGCACCTTCAAATATTTAATGACATGGATACGTCATATTCCCACCTGTCTCACCTGAGGCTTGCTTCACAATTTAGATCTATTTGGGCCTGTTTTGGCCATGGTGTAAGCCTACCAAGAAGAAAAACCTCAAGTTGATCACTGTCTTTAGCAGTTTTTATCTTTATTCAGTTAAAAAAAAAAAAGGTAACTGCTGATCGTGCGAGCATTATTTGCTCCCCTGAATATACTGTCAAATTCAGAACAGAAACAGACCAGTTGAACTGGCCGTAGCCAACATAAAAAAATAAAAGCCCCTGTGGCTGCACTAAAATCTAAGGACTAAGTCAGTCACATCCTGTCAAAATACCCAGAGCTGGGCTTATTATCTGAACTATCTACTAAATGGATGAGTCTAAAGTGATTTTCCCTTCATCTTTTTTACCTTCACTTTTTCCCCAGCTATTTAAAACCAAACCAAAACCAAGTCCCAAACCAACAAATGCACACACCTGCCCCACCTTCTGTGCCCAAATCTAGACTGGAGGTATTATCAATAAATCATGTCAGCTTAATTTGGATTAAGAGGCAAAAATAATATATTTAATCGTTCTTGTAAGCTACATATACTATTAATCCTTCTTATATTACTACTCATAAGATTTTACAATGTCATGACAAAGGAGAGAAAGATCTGAACTTCCCTGAAGTTCAAGGTAATTTGGTGCTGAATGTTCGTTTCTTCGCTGAAACAAGTAAGATATTCTCCAAATTTAGACCCAGAGCTTAATTCAGCTAGAAGTTACACTTTTTGTTAGAGTTCTTGGGTGCCTCTTTCACTGCCACTTACTGATATTAACAGGAGCATTTTATCGAACTATTTCATGGCTTCGACCTTGCATACACAGAAAGAGATTTGTTGAGCTATATGAGAATGGGGGTGTCTCAATTCTGTGAGTTAGAGGTTCTAACGAGTTATGTCAGAACTACACTTCTTTGAGAGACTGTTCTCTTTCTTCAGGAGTACCTCATGAGGTGAAACAGTACTTTTCCATTTTCCCTTCATAGCTCTGGATGAACCCATTTTCTTCCTTACTCTTCTAGGAGGACTAATCTCATTTCCACATCCACATTAATTCCTATTACTTCTCTATTACTGTGCTACTGCAGAACCATTTCCATTTGCAGTTATATACCATGGCTAATGACATTCTTTATGCTCTACTATACAGAGCTTCTAAAGAAATACCAAAAACTTATTTTAAATTGATATATCAATATTTCTTCTTTTAAGATTTTTCTTTCCCCATTGAAAGATTTAATCCTCTTCACAGCAACACAAATTCAGACTTTGAAGCCAGAAAGGGCCTAAGTAGCTGTTCTGCTAAACAGGATGTAGACTACAGAGTTTCTCCAGATGATTCTCGTATCCAATCCATAACTTTTAGGCAAACAAAAGTGTATCTCCCAGAAAACTGCATTTTTCTAATGCTTAAGAAAAAAAACCACAATGCCAATCTACAATGAGTGACTGGCTGGCATGAGCACACAAGTCACTTTTTGCCTTCCTACTTCACCCTTCACTTGAAAACCAAGCAAAACATACTTCCCTCAGTGGAACCAGATTTTGTATCCGAATTATATTTCCAGGCACATAAATTTACCAGAATTGAAAAGAAAGAGTCAGGGTATTTACCAAGCAGTTTGCTTGAACTGTGGTCTCTAGCTTTATATAACTAATTGCTTTCAGATACAAAGACAATGAGTAATACACTAAAGAAAGCCCCTTGGGAATATCCCAGACAAAAATCCCAGTTATCATTATCCAGGGAAGGAGAGCTGAAGTAGTACAAGATACAATTATTGAAGTACTCTTGCAATTACAGAGAGAACTGTAACTTGTATTCAATTGAGTTTTGCAATGTCTTTTAAGCAGTGCATAAACTGTAATACTTCCAACAGTGAGAGCCAACCCAGCAATTAGCCATGTTCTTCATTTTAGAAAATACATTCCAGCTTTAGCAGAAATCTTTTGCATTTGCAAGGAAACTTGTAAAGTTTTTAGCCCAGAAATTAATTTAATTTTTTTAAACTTGAAGAGAGATGCCTTATAGTGTCTATCTCAGTGAGGCTTTAATCGATTTTACTGGGATAACAATGAACTAAAAAGGAACCAGTATCATCTGACACTGAAAGAGTGCAGAGGTTTTTTTTTTTAAATTAACCTAAAGGATTTGTGAATCTGGAAGAGTGCTCATGGTTCTTACATTGATTTAATGACTTCGCTCAGTTTGTTTTAAGTGTTACCATTTAATACGAGTGAATACTGATTTTTTTTTTTTAAATAAACACATTTAGTATCAGAACATAATACAATTTCTAATTGAGAAAGGGGAAAAAAATGCATGAAGTAACTAAGTAGTTTTCCAAACTGGAGCACATGAATCTTTCTTTGTTGCCCAGCTTTTAGAATTATGACAAGTAGATTTAGCAATTTCCATACAAAATTTTTAAACAAAGCAAAAGGCAGTAGAAAAATTCAGTACACTTATCAATAAGGTTTTCCTTGATGTTTACAGAATCTGAGAAGATAGTATAAAACTACCAAAATTGGAATTACAGGATTCACGTGTCTTAATTTTTCTAGGTGAAAAAAAGACATTTACCTATGCCAAAGTTACATAAAATGATAGTTTAGGATGCAAACTATTCAAGGGTCAGAAAATTCCAAAGATACCACTCCTTGTTCAACAGTAACTCTGTGTGCATATATTAAATTTGCTCTCCCAGAACCCCAAAATCCTTATTTTCACAGGCCAGACCATACATGAGGCAACGGCTCTACAGGCCAATTCTCCAGGATCATTACTGCCTTCTGCCTTAGCTGGCGTCTGTAAAATATAAACAGTCCTCCCTATGAGAACTGCAGACTACTCCAGAGCAACCTAAAAGAAAGTGTTCCTTCTCACATCTTTACATGGCCATGTACATGACTTATTCAGCTGAGATAAAATGCAGAATAAAGGAGACGGAGCATATCACTACCAGATGTTATGTGAAGTGGGTTAAAAGCCCAAAAATATGGCAGTGACATATTTAACTCCTTTCTTCTACATCTTGATTATGATGACTGTCATGTACATGGCCCCAAAAACACAGGTTGAGCTAATCTCCACTTCCTTTTTGTCACTTGAAGACTTGAAGCAAACACCCTGGGGCAAGTTAGTAAATGGTTCATTTAACATCTAACAGTAGTATTAAGCCACTATCTCCAAAAAAGTTTCCAATCCTAGTTATTTCACCTGAAAAATAGCTCTGATTTCACTATTTATCATATCATAAAAGCACCAACGAAGAAGCAGCAGTTTGATATAATGGCTACTTTTTCCTCACGTTATCTAATTTACATCAGCATATTTTTAGATAAATTGTGACATTATTTAAGAAAAAAAAACTTCAGGCATTATGCACTCTGTGAAAGATTTATAAAGGCAATGCCTGAAAAACAGAGTCAAACGTAGGCAAAAAACAGATATTGATCTAAGACACGAACTTTATTATCACTCGCCAGAAAACTCCTGAACGCAAAATGGTCATCACTCAGTACTTAATGAAAACACCACTTTTAAAGGCCAGACCAAGGAGAGCGAGAGGGAAAATGACTACGAACAGAAGAGTACACACGAATTTAAGAAAAGGACTCCTAAGTAATAACTACCCCATCACCTTAATGACACTTACCTTTTATATATGCCTCAGTCTAGGAGCAGGCTGAACTGGAGAGGATTTGTGATGAACCTAGTTCTTCTGCCTGGTTCCCAGAGCAGGAGGACTCACTTAGAGGCAGTAGCTCCAGCACAGAGAATCACTCAATGCTCTGCCTTCTTTCCAGGACAGCTAGGATTAAATCCTAGCAAGATTTAGGCAAGACTAGAAGATACCTGCCACTATGTCACCCTAGCAATGACAAATCACTTGATAAACATCAGTCAATGCTTTATTTTTCCCTTTTCCTTCCAAGTTCCTTGACATCAGCACTGTTCTCCAACCCCATGACAATGCCTCGGCTCCTGCAGCTCTGCCTGCCAGGGGCCTCAGCCCACCTGTGTGCCATCCCACCTAACTCCGTTCACCTGGGCTACGACCTCTCTTCCCCCCCCCCCTGCTTCACAACTTACTTGTGGAGGTCTGCAATCTGTGCTGTTGATCTGAATTGTTTTACTATAACAAGAGAGGTGATAAGGGCAAGTTTTCCCTGTGTTCGGACACAGCAGTGTGAGATACCTTAGAAAACTCTTTGGGGAGACTGAAGCCTGAAACATTTTTTGTGTGTCTGCTCAAACAAGGAGCTTGCTTCTTTTAAGAATCTCGCAACTTCTGAATCAAAGTGGAGAGAGCAGTAGAAGAAACCTGTTAGTGATTTATGTTCACTTTGGCTAGACTTTACTGAAACAAAAAAAAGGTACGTATGAAGGACAGGCCCATTAGAGCCTAAAGCTACAAAAGGTATAAAGCAAGAATGTGTTGTACGTGGACAGAATTGTTTTGGCTTTTAAAGTTAATTACTAGTGCATTCCATGAAACCCTTAAAAAAAATCATATAACAATGAAATCTCTAGATCTTTATAAAATAATTTTAGCTTAGGTCTGCTGTTGAAAGATAATGGCAAAGCTGACTGTAAAACACTAGTGGAGAGAGCCTTTTTTGTTTGTATGTCTCTGTAGCATCGTTTCCCTGGGAAAATATTTGTTCAAAATTATTTCACGTTTTCTGATACCTGAAGTTAAAAAAGCAGGGGTAAAGTGTGAGGATACTCCCCTGAGTAGGAAGGAGTAGCAGAAACAACGTGTGATGGACTGACCACAACCCCCATTCCTCATCCCCCTGCACCACTTGGGCGGGAGGAGGGAGAGAAAATTGAGAGGAAAGTTGAGCCTGGGAAAAAGGGAGGGGTGGGGAGAAGGTGTTTTAAGATTTGGGTTTATTTCTCATTAGTCTGCTGATTTGATTGGCAATAAATTGCATTCATTTCTCTGATTCAAGTCTGCTTTGCCCGTGATGGGAACTGGTGAGTGATCCCTCCCTGCCCTTGCCTGCCCCCACCAGCCTTTCCGTGTGTGTTCTCCCCCCTGCCCAGCTGAGGAGGGCCGTGACAGAGCTGCTTTGGTGGGCACCTGGGCTCCAGCCAGGGCCAACCCACCACAGAGCTGTATTTGTCCAAGGACCTGTGTTGGTTACCAGCGTTACTCATGTCAGGACTCCCACAGAATTAAACCGACCTGAGCACAGTCACATGTGTAAAGTCCCCCTCTCCTTTTCATTTTATTTTTTAACAGACACTGCTGCTTTGCTTTTGCCTCTATAAATTTTTATATCTTTGGTATTTGTGCCTCATAACAACACACCACACTAGTGTAATCAGCAGGCTGACAATAGAGTAGAGACCAAGCACTGTTTAGCTGACAAAATGACCACGTGGTGAGCTGTTGGTGTGAATTCAGTGTACAGGACAACAAAGCTTCTGAGGAACGTGAGGTGAAGGCAAGATTCATGTGTAACAGTATTTAGACAGACATGTGCTGTTTGTCACTGTAAGTTGGAGCAATGATTTTCAAAATGAAAACATTCTATATCACATTTTCATGAGAATTTCAAGAAGTTCCTAAGATGAACATGTTATATTTTAATCTTAGTTGAACAGAAACTTTGAAAAATAAGGAAATAAAAATATTAACTGTTAAATGTATTCATACAGTAAATTTGAGGAGATACATTCAGCACTAATGACATACCTTCCTGATGGAATAACATATTTTCTCATTGTTCATTGTGATGGCAACACAACAATAAATTAACATGAGGGGCTAAAGCTTCTGTATGATCTCCTCAGTTGTACTGGCACCAAGTTTACGTGCATATATTTCCTAGCTCAACAGGTGCATGAAAAGCAAGTCAGGGTGGGAATGCCCATTTTAATTGCATAAAACATTACCTGGAAAACCAACATTAATAGAATACAAATGCCTACTGAGAGGGTAGATAGTGAGTCAAACATCATTATTAAACTGTAAGACTCCCTGAGAAAAAGGAATGGAGAGTACTGAAGAGCAAAAGCTATAGCTAATATTAACTAATACTGTGGGAAAATGATTATATCTGTTGTTTGTAAGAACAGAGGTGTTCGTTACATCCATATGAAGGATGTGTTCTCTGTTTTGCAGGTAGAATCCAGTGTCAGCCCTCCTGCTAGATTGCTTCTTACTGAGCTGACACTTTCTAGTATATTAAAAAAAAATGCAATCCTTCTTTGGGACTTATTTCTTCAGAAGAAATCAAGAGGGTGCTGAATGTGTTGATTTAGCATAACTTCTTTTCATTCATTGTAGAAGCTGAAGAGCTTCACTACCCACTGTGAATTCTTTTGCTGAATGTAAACTCCTGAGTCACTTTATTTTTGTCTAATGTAGCACTAAGTTCTCCACTGGCAGTTAATCTCTGTGTATTACATACTAGAGGGCCAAAATCAACCCAGTCATAAGCAAATAAAATTCTGTTGATGCTAGTGAAATTACCCAAGCACTAAGTTTGCTACCTAATAGTTCTTTACCATGTTGGTTGGCAGAAAATGGTACTTGCTTTCCAATAAGGCTGATTCATTGCTTTAGTTTATTTGCTGTTACCATGCTTTTTCAGATGTCTCAGAATGAGCGTAGGAGATGTTACATACACTTGTTAGGCAATGCTGCTGGCTTTAGGAATTATGTCTATATCCTATATTTAGATATTATATTTATGTTCTTTCATCTTGTAATAAGATGCTTACAATGAACCATTTTCTTCCTCAGACCATTTTCCATTAAATAAAGCTGTCCACAAGCAAAAAAGCACCCCATGTTTGCTATTGACTATAGTAAATACTAATTTAGATAAGCTTTTCTGCTGATATAAAATCATCAATCCTGTACTGGCTTTTTATTTCCTTTCAAGACTCAATACACCACAAGGAATCACGGAAGCAGGAGGAACTAGGGGTGTGGAGTACAATGAGAATTTTGGTAACATATTCAAATCACTAGCATTTTGAGGCTCAATAAAAACCTAGAAAATCTTGATGGTTTTATAGTGGTTTGCCATTTTGTTGCCATGGTGTCATCATTTTGTTGTATGTTCCGACAAATTATCTCCTTTGCAGCATTTACACAGGTCTTCAAGCTAACTGTAATACAGAGCAGTAGAACTGGCTTGCTTTGGAGTGCTTTCTTGCTTTCTTTTTCTTTTTGTCCTCAGCTGGGCTCACAGTGAGCACAGCGAATTTGAGTAAAAAAGCACGTTCACTGCAACACAAGATGTTATACGTGCTGAGCAAAGATTATAACAATTTGGATGTTAGTTCTCTCTGGAAACTTATTTTAAAAGAAAAAAAAACAAAAGCAACCACCACAGCCTGTGAAGAACCTGTTGCCGTGGTCTGCTCTTAGAACTTGTACTGCAGCAGACTTTTCAGGGGACTTAGCAAAAGAAACTTGGGCACAGTTGCTGGATTACATTCAGGCATACATGGGACCTGCAGCTGTTCTGGTTAAATGAGATAACTGTTTCCTGAACTTCTGCATGCCTTGAATGGAGACTTATGTGTATATAAACTGAAAGTGTAAGTTTATCTTTTGTATATAAGAATATAGACACCCC
The DNA here is from genome assembly GCF_000690775.1 of Eurypyga helias. Lineage (NCBI taxonomy): Eukaryota > Metazoa > Chordata > Aves > Eurypygiformes > Eurypygidae > Eurypyga > Eurypyga helias. Next base: position 94,833 of record NW_010272664.1, read on the forward strand.
TATAGTACATGCAAAACACTTACAGCACAACATGTCTGTTGAAATGGTGGTATCTTGTTTTTAACTATGTGAATAATCTTGTGTGTGATAGTTCCCTCTTTGTGGTTACCTTGTATCTCAGAGCTTCAATTTTAAACTTTTCAGGACATCCTCTGCATGCAAAATGTGATGCAATTTTTATCCAATGAATTAAGATACAGGATTAGAAACATAACTTAACTGGACATGATGTAAATACCATGGCATTAGTTCCCTGACTTCCATCATTAAGATTTTTTTTAAAATATTCCATTCTGTGGACTAAAGAGAGATGTAACAGCCCTTTAATTTCATTCCCCTTTCAGTAAATTTGGGAAGTGTATGGCTATATAATACCATTATGAAACTATGAAATTGCAAGGAATTTAAGACTGTACTATGTTACAGAAAACAGTATTTGTGTAAGCAATTTATGACAAAGTATTAAAACATGGGAGTTTTTGGTTGGTTGGTCGTTTTTTTTGTTGTTTGTTTGGGTTTTTTGGGTTTGTTTTTTTTTTACAAACCTTAACGTTAATGTTAGCGACCTGATAGCCTATGCAGCTAATTTCACTCTCAAATTAACTGGACTCCTCAGCATTCTATGATTTTTAGAGTAATAGCCATGGGTTTTGTTTTTTTTTTCTTCTTTTGCTCTTCTTGTTGATACAGTTTTTACATATTTTATCCAGTTTCAAAGGTGAATCAGGACGTTTTCCCCAATAACTCGGTGTCTACTTTTACACATTCGCAACTGATTTTCTGTGGAAATTTTACTGCTGGTTAAATTTGTGCCCTTCACTTTGCAAAAAAATACTGCTATGGATACTATATCCAAATTACCACTGCTTGATTATACGTAGATATGCAAAGCCTAGCTAAGAACATAAAACTGCTCTGACTGCATCTTTAAAAGACTATTTTTCCAGTTCTATGTAGAAATGATAGCCAATACATACATCATTAAGATGTAAGTATAGTAGCTATCTTACTCGTTACCCTCACCTATAAAACCAAACTGGTATGGGACTATGTTCATTATCCTACATATTAAAAGCTTTCTCAACTATCCAGTGTTCACATTGCAACTAAATTTGTCCTCCCTCATACAATCTCTTAAAAAGCTTATGTAAAATAAACCTTATAAATTTCACGGTTTGGTCACGGACTATTTAGAGATAAGCACAGACCAAAATGAATGTGTTTTTACAAGTACTTTACCCCAACTTTAACCTTCTATCTTTGTAGAAGGCAGTTTTAAGACTACATTGTAAAGGGCTAGTGAGCAAGTTTACCCATTTACTCACAAGGATACCCCACTAACATACACAAAAGTTTCCTAAAGCAATTGGCATTAGGCATATGTTTCCATAAGCGTATGTTTAGGATTCTAAGTTAGAAGTACTTGCCTGATAAAAGAAAGTAGATTTACGTGTTTAACATCTCTACAACTACCTGAAGGGAGGTGGTAGTGAGGTGGGTGTCCGTCTCTTTTTCCAAGTAAGAAGTGATGAGGCCATTTTCTCTCAGCCCAAGTTGTGCCAGGGGAGGTTTACGTTGAATATTAGGAAAAATTTCTTCACGGAAAGGGTTGACAAGGACTGGAACAGGCTGCTCAGGGAAGCGGTTAAGTCACCATCCCTGGGAGTATTTAAAAGATGTGTGGATGAGGCACTTAGGGACACAGTTTAGTGGCAGGGTTAGCTTTATGGTTGGACTCAATGATCTTAAAGGTCTTTTCCAACCTAAATGACTCTATGGTTTTATGATTCTGTAACCCTACTTACATTAACTTCACTATAAAAATAATTCAATATCAGCTTGGCAAAGTGAAGTTGATGTTAGTTAGTTGATTATTTTCATTACCACTGCCAGAATCTTTTTCAGTAATTATATACCAATATTCTGTGATTGCAGCAGTAAGATATCTGTAACTTTTATGTATATACAGCTATACTCACAACTTGCTTATCACCACTGGCAGTGTGGTAAAAAGAATCATGTATTACAGCTCCAGCATATATTCAGCTTCTCTATGACTCTAACATTAATGTTCCTCCTTGAACTTGCTTCATGATTTGTTTATTTAGACATTATAAATGATGTCAGATATTGGGCTTTGCTAAAAGATAGCAGCAATGACAATCAGCTCCAAAGATGAGAATTGACTTGAGCTTTCAGACCTTGAAATAACCTGCTTAGCAAGTTACCTCTATGTGTGGTGCTATATATTACTTGTAGATGAATACTAACATGTATAATATCTCAGAATTGATACACTGAACTACATTAAATCTTGGCTGTTATCCATGATGCTGTGTGTGCTTATACTTGTAGATTGGTTGATCTTTGTGCTTGTCGTGGCCTAACCCCAGTCAGCAACTAAGCACTACCCAGCGAGCGCTTATCTCCCCTCTTCCCTCAGTGAGATGGGGGAGAGAACCAGAGGAAGAGGTAAGAAAACTCACAGGCTAACATAAGAACAGTTTAATAATTGAAAAGGAACGAAATAATTATATTAACAGTAATAATATTTAATACAAACTATTACTACTACTATGTAATGAGAAAGAAAACAACAATGAAGAAGAAAAAAAACTATACAACCACCCACCACCCTCTGACCTCTTGAGCAGTAAGAGAGAGAGTGAGCCCTGAACAACTCCCCCAACGTATATACCAAATATGATGTTTTATGGCATGAAATGTCCCTTTGGTCAGTTTGGGTCAGCTCTCCTGGCTGTGACTTCTCCTAGTTTCTTGTAGAGAAGAAACTGGGAACACAGGTGCAGTATGGGAAACTGAAAAAGTACTTGGCTTAATAATGTAAACACTGCTTGGCAAAAACTGAAAACCTCAGTGTGTTATCAACATTCTTGTCAGCACAAATCCAAACCATAGCCTCATATTAGCTACTGTGAAGATAATTAACTCTATCCCAACCAAAACCAGGACAATGCTTAAGAACCAGAGAACAGCTTGCTACATCAACACACAGCCCCTGGAATAACAGTAGGATAGCAGAGTAGGAGAGCTGAAATTCTCAGTATCTGGAGAAATTTCTTACTTGAAAAACCAAAGCAAACAAGATCTTACTATCAGACACCTGCAGAAGAGGCAATGTGAGACCTCACATTGGTTTGCATACAGCTGCACAGTGGTTCCAGAGCGCACCTTCCTATTTTTGCCGTCTTAACAGAAATAAATGTCCTTCCCTTTTAACTTTCAGAAGAAAGGCACGGGATTTTGCTTCTACCAGATTTAGTCTTGAAGACACTGAGAGACACAGCAAGATTGTGTGACACTTGTCCACAGCATAATATTGAAAATGCCATCTGTATTGGTTACTGGACTGAGGATGCATACATGACATTTCTTTTTAAGCCTTTTGTGTGGCTGTGAAAGGTCTTCCTTTGATCACAGCCCATTCATTAATTGCACTCCAGAGAATAAAATTACTTTGTCTTTCTGCTGTGTTTTTCCACCCAGCAAAAATCTAAACAGAGGTAAAGATATAAAGTAGCCTCTCAGTCAGCACAGGGGCACAATGGGATGTTCTGATCATAGAGGCACCTATGAGCGTGCCCTCAAGTTATTATTTAAGGGACAACCCTGGAAGATGATGTGTGTTACATACTGAGATTTTCTTCAGGTTGCTGTGAGTTGCTGAATCACTGCAAAGAGGCTGGAAAATTACATCAGAGAAGTCCTCTTAGTTAAAGTGAGACACTGAAGACAAATGGAAAGAAGGTAAAAAATAAATAAAAATAAGTAAAACCTGTCCTCTGCTCCACCATGAGTGTGAAGCTAGAAAGTGTGAGACTCTTTTCCAAGAGCAACTGAGTTTAGCTGGCTTCTGAATGTCCTGAAAGACTAAAACTTCAGCTGGGGACATCCAACTCCAGTCACAGTCCTTAACAGAGTTCTGAGTAAGTAAACCAAGGACTTACAGGGATAATAAGCACATGAACCATCTGAATTGATTATTCCCTTGTTCTAAGTGAGATGTAGCACAGTTCTTTCTGAGTTTTTTAATTTCTTGCCACATGTCTGGTGTAGCTCTACACACTAGATATTCCGAGGTCTAGGAAGAGAGATGCCTTCATCTCTGTGATTCACTGTAGTTTAATCAGACACTTCCCATAAACTTCTCTCTGGTGACCTAAATCTGATTCCTCAGTTGAGTTCCTAAATCCTATGTTCCAACTGCATAGACACTTTGGCAAGACAGATGTGGAATATCTAAGAATTTTCCATTATTTTGTTTTCAACAGCTTTCCTTTCATATGGCAAGAGAAGACAGCAGGTCTAAAGGTCTAAAGACCTTTAGGTCTTTAGAGAAGGTCTAAAAACACAATGCTTTTCTTTTAAAGCTTTTAAATGCTTTTTTCTTTTAAATTCTTTTAAAGAAGGTCTAAAAACACAATGCTTCATTCTCAGATCATCTGAATTATTTAACTTTTTCAAATGGACAACTGATAGTAATCTCATACAACTATACAATAAATGAGGAAATAAAAATTATTTAAATTTTGTTTGTTGTTTACATAATTTGATTATCCAGTTCACAGCAATTCAATCCATTTTTGCATGAGTTTCACGGATAAAACTTTTTGTTTGCTTTTAACATTTTTCTGCTGCGTTCTATAATGAGTCCTTCTAAGAAAGGGCTGTTATTGCAGTTAGGTAATGGAGAAACAGGCAATGGCTTTTTTGCTTTTGAGCAGTGACTACTGCATCCAATAACCACTCTTCCTTTTTCAGTTAGTGAACACCACATGGGTTTCATTTTATAATCCAAAAAAAAAAAAATCTCGCAGCCAAATTAGTCTGTATTAGAAACACTAAGAAGATTCCCTTTTTTATCACTGTCCCTACACACAGAGAGAGAAAGAGATATTACTTAACCTTGAGAACAGCAGATTTAATTGTTGACATATTTTTAGGCAAGCCTGTGAATTTCATTTTCTCATTTTGTGTGAACAGAATTCCAAGCTAGAAGCTGGAGCACTGAAGTTGCATATAGATAGATATTTGTCTCTGTATAACAGGCATAATTAGTCTTAGCCATGCAATTACAGAAACAGAAATACATTCTCAAAGCTTAGACATATGCTTTCTGTTTAGTACTGATTTGCTGGAAAGGAAGTCTCTCCCATCTTATTCATGCATATTTATACCTGGGGTTTTTCCCTAAAAAGATTTTGTTTAAAAACTATGTCCAACACTGTTTTGGTTCGTAACACTAAAAAACCCAAATGCCTAGACACCAAAAATCTCAGCCTTTTCTGTAGGAACCTCTTCTTTTATATTCAAATGACCTGACATTCAAAACTGCTGATTTTGGATACTACAAAATCGGTAGGATTAGCAGCACTTTGAGAAATTCAGGCCAAAATTAAGTGTCTAAGTGTGTAAACTCTGGAATCTGCCTGCAGTCTAGATACCAGTAACCAAATGTATTTCAAGACAGCAGTAAATCCACACGCATCTTTGTATTGTTACAGCATGACTTTTTCCATCTATGAAAACCAACAGAACTGAAATCTTGGTAATTTATATCCTGATTTTCTTCCCCTCAGTTCCAACATTTCTAGCATTCAGGATAATTTTGTTATAAATCATTTATTTAATTTATTAATTATTTTACATTAACATTTCACACCTATCATCACTGTGAGCTGCAAGGTTTAAATCCTCAGAAAGGGGTCCTTGCAGAAGACAATTAAAAGGACTAATGACAAAGAGTAACTTGAAATTCTGGAGGTGACACAATAAACCTAAGGTTGTAAGTAAATTGAGATTAATGTGGGGAACACATTTCTAGTATAGCTAAGACATAAGCAAAGCAGTAATTCTCTTTTTGAGATTTTTGAAGCTGCACAATGAAAGGTCACTTTCTTCCTAGCTTTGAGATAAAACAGAAATACTTGCCTAATGAGCAAATTATTAAAAAAATAAAATACAACATATTCATTCAAATGCAAGAGCCACTTTTCATATTTTTAAACCCAAGATCCCTTTCTTCTCGTTTTCAGCATTTAACAGGATGAGTTATTTAACAAGCACAATTCCCCACCTTATCTTTAAGTGCATAATAATGTAAAAATGTGCACAGGCAAGATAAATCCAAGTGTTTCTCTTTGATGTGAGCGTGGTGAGATTTCAGAGATTTTCTTTATTACGCAGCATGCATATTCTCTGCTACGAAGTTTTATGGCCTTGGAATGGTTTCCTGCAACATTTTTTAAAAGATACTAATAGTGTGCAAGTTGATATTTAAAGTAGACTTAGAAGAGCATCACACTAATAATTGCCACATCTACATAATGCTGTCAAACATGACTAGTGATTATTGTGGTATTAGTATCAGTAATTCTTGTTGAAAGCATTTAAACTTGATACTGTTATCCTTATGGAATGTGTTTATATCAGCCAATGTAACAGTTTTTCTAATACCATAAATTTCTTCAGTTAATTATAAACAAATTGGCATACTTAATTAATGGGTTCTCCTGATAATATGTTATCTCCGATATACGTGAATGTTATCCAGTTACTAGCAGTGATGCAGCTCAATCAAGGATGCCAAACACTATAAGCTTCTTAAACCAAAAAGCAAACCAGTATTCCTAGAAAAGAAAATTGGGTGTCTTCAACACAGAAACCAAGCGAGAGTGCACTGAGTTGAGGGCAAAATGATGCTATCAACTTAAGTAACTCTGAACTTACACAGTGCAACAGAGAACAATCTTGCCTTAGACTTCTCATAGAATAAACAAAATATATACTTACCAAAACAAAGTGTAGTGTCACTTGTCAGCTCAACTGGAAACGAGCAGCTATAGCTTTGTTCCTGTGTAGAAGAAAGAAACATGGAAAAGTAGGCATGCAAAATTCCTTAATGCTGTTTAGCAGACCTGTTTCTCAGAACTGATGAACAATCTGTTCCTCAAGCTATCTGGACACAGTTTCACAGGAACATTTAAAGTTTCTAGGTAAGTTAGAACTTCAGGTTACACAGGTGGCTTCATGGGAGACAGAGACATCACAGGGCCTTTTTCTCTGGTGTGGTTTGGTGGCAGGGCCTTGCTAAAGGGATACTCCTGATTTTCAGGCATACCAGAAAAGAGAATAGTGTCATCTACTGGGTCAGTAAAGTTAACAGGCTGAGGCAGATGACTGCAGGTAGCTATGAAGAAAAGCTGAGATTCTGGTGCAATAAACCACATCTTTATTCAAGATTCTAGGACTAACTTTATTTTTGAAAGTTTTGATGATTTGTCCCTTTCTATTAATTAGTTCAGTGGCTAAAACCATTACAGACAAAGCGGTAATCTGGTCTTGGTGGCTAACTCTGCCTCAGTGGTATTTAAAATCACAGTATTTCTCCAGCAAAGGGATTAAATGGCTATTGGCCCATTTAGGGAGGAAAAAAGGAAGCGCAGGGGCGGTCTCGTAATTCTTTATGGAATTATTTCCATTTAAAGTAATGCTTTTTTCATTATAAATCCTATATATTTCCACACATAACTTTTACATACTGCATAAACAAACCCAAAGGTGTCCGGGCCTTGTTTTGCTGCCTTCCAAGTAAACGTCTCAGCACAATTAATGCAAAGATTTTTTTTCTGATGCCCCATCAGACTTAGTGGTGCCTATCAGTAACAAATGTATGTATCCTAAGGAAAGATCATACCGCAGTTTTCCTCTTTATGTTAGCCAATATAATTCTAAGACTTCACCCAAACCTTACATCTTTTAAGGCTATAAAAGTCTCATGCTCCAACAGCCTAACTAGTCTATTATGCTTCCTCTGAAAGACAGCAGCTTTTATTTTACTGCATTTTATCCAGTTCCTGTATTTTTACACTTCTCTATTTTATAGTATCAATCCATTATTTTCTTGCTAAATTCAAGTCATTACTGTAATGAGTAACGAACAGAAAATATGAAATGTCAGTGTAGCAAAAATCGATTTCAGCTACTTTCCCCAGAAAGAATAAACTGAACTTTACAAATGGCCCAAAATTAAACACTGCAAGATAAAAAAAACTTTTTTCTGATTTCCTGTTAGCCATATAAACTCTTCTTGTGAATTTTCTGCTTATATAGCATAATTTTTTATACCCAAGTGCTTTGGGTTATCAACATTATCATTTAATCCTATACATCCTACACAGTTCTGAGTGCTATAAAAATTAACACTTGAAGGAGCACAATAAATGACTGAGTTAACAATGTAAAATTACCCTTTCTTCAGTGCAGCCACTTTATAATGATATGTGACTACTACAGTATTGCGTAGGCTGGTACTTGGATGGCTGAAAATTAGTTTGCTTGGTAACACAGTTCTGTTACTTGCTTTCCTTCATGGGGAGTGGAAAAGAGGTAAAATATAAGAGGAGGAGGAATAAGGAAGATGGAGTGAAAATCCAGCTTTATTCCGGAAATACAAATCAAAACTCTTTAATACAATCCACCCTCAAAATTGAGATGTTTTGGTATTTCCTTCAAATTTCATTATTTGCCAGGGAAAGGCCTATGGGAGATAGAGCTTATCTGCACGAGTCCTTAGACCTGAAGAACATGCCAAGTTACAGAAGGTAATTGGCTCCAGAGAAGGGATAGTTCAGGGCAGGCTTTGGCTCTCTGAACGCTTAAGCAAACTATGTTACCACTGACATTTGAAATTACACTGCAAATATTAGAAAAACATTTAGGCTGTCTCTCCACCTCATTACCAGAAATTAATATGTCATTTAATGCTAAACAGCCTAAAATACAGATTCTACTAGATCTGCTTACCGGAACTCAGTTATTGCCTAGTGCATGAAAATTGCTTACAACTTAGATTGGCCTTTTCCCTTTATAGGTCAAGGACTTTATGTCCAAGTCCTTGAAATGATGTCATAAAATGTCTCCTCATCCACACATTGGCCAGTACCATTTTCAGACAGCCACATGGATATATTACTCCCTGCTTGCCATTTATTAAGAAAAGCACAGTATTTACAAATAGTACCAAAGATTGGTATTCTTCAACCACTAGCTGTGTGTTGACATATATAAATCTAGTAATAAATTAGCAAGAGTCAGTGATTTGCAGGGAGCGAAATGAAATCAAGTTACTCTCTGCAAGCCACCAAGCCTGAAATTTATCATCTCTCTATATTTACAAAGCAATAAGATCAATGGCTTTCTTGTGCATCAGGTGGCACATAACCACACAGTGTGCTGAAGCTCTCAACCTGGAAGGCACCATTTGGAATAATGGAACAACGTGCAAAAGAAATTACATTGAAATCAGACAGTCTCCATTCTGGCACCAAACTCACCTCCAGATGAGTCCACCATGCCCTCCACCTACTAGCACGCACATTAAATTCCAGTCTCCTGTTGTGAAAGGGAGCCCCAGAAATAACGTAAACTGTTTACAGCTGCTTTGCACAGGGCATCCTACTGAACAGATCCTGTTGTGCTGCTACAAAGTCAAAATGGCTTTACATCACTAAACTTTCCTTGTATTTTCTGGCTCGAGAGCTGAATGTATGACATAATGTTCTCCATCTTCGTTTCTCTCTCCCTCACTGAATACAGAAATATCAAAATGAAACTGCTATGAGCTAGATCCACCTTGAATATTTCAGTCACTGCACAGATGTGTTTTCCAAAATGTCTGGATCTAAGTTTCAGTGACAAAGTTAATGTATTTAGAGGCTTAAGAGACAGTGGGTTCTGATATGTTACAGCCCATCCCATTTTTTTTTAACTTGGTTACAAAGCATTTGGCATTTTCTCCACTCTGAATTGGTACAATTTCATCCTGTCTCAGCATTTTAAAACAGTCAAGTTCATTATCAGGCTCAGAGATTTTCTGTCAAAGGTGGATGTGAGCCACACACATTCATCCTTATTCTCACCTGCTTTCAGTTCAGAAAATGCCAAGGGTTTTTGGCAGAAGGGACTCCGTCAACCTTTCTCTGTCCTCCACTATCGATTATCAAGCTAATAGTTCTCACAGATAGATACCTACACTTTAGTTTTTCTGCGCTCAGCGCTAGAGCTGCAGTCCCAATGCACTGATTTACTTCACTGTTTGCTACAGATCAGATACTGCTGTTGTCATTTATTAATGAATTCCACATGAATAATAGCTGCTTTCCCTGCCTTTTTTAAATTAGATACCTGACCTGCAACATCACTTACTTTTATTCTAAGAATAAAGAACTTCTTTAGTAGAAAAGTACTGAAAAAGACAAAGCATCGGCCACAATGTACCCATAAACAACATTTTCTTTTCTTACCATATTTGAAACTAAGTTAAGCTCTAGGTTTAGTCATGTCAAATAGGTACATAATATGAAACACTGCTTTATTTTGAAACAGACAGTGTTCTCCAATCTCCTTCCACATTGCTTTTGCCTGACCTACTTCACAGCAAGATTTACTCTGCTTCTCATGGGATTCACCTGAACCACAAGAACTGTTACATCAACAGAATTGCTAATAAATAAGGGAGCTTTTATATCAAAAGAAGCACAAATTATCTCAGTAATGCTGTAGAGATACGAGAGAGGTATGACCTTAATGAGAAGGTCCTGATTTTCCTTCACTTAAACAGAGAGAGCAATTGGGGCTGAATGAGAACCCCCCTGAGTTTATGAACAGCTACATCTCCCACTTCCTACCAGCAATAATCAGGTAACATTTGACTTAAAAAAAAAAAAAATAGGCACTCCTAAGGTAAAACATTAAGTCTTCAACAAAGTCTCTTCATTAAAAGATAGACATAAATATTTCACCATGTAATAGCCGCCTTTATCTACATGAAAAGTAACATGCTTACTGCCTTGTACGACCAGCAGCACGTATTTGTGAGCCGTCAATTTATACTTATTCAAACACTTTTTATCCTCCCTCTTTTCTGCTTACGAATGTAAGAAACCTGCTGGTAAAAACAACACAAAAGCTGTGCTTTAAAATCACTAGGTTTGCCACAGCAAATAATTAATGAAAACAGTGACCTTCCTATAACTTATGTACTGAGGGGGAAATGCACGTTAATGAGGGATTCAATGGAGGGCACCAGACGGTTTAATGGAAAATGAACAAGACTACAGTTTGCAGATCTGCAGTTGTTTTTCACACTGTTGCTCCTCGTATGACCACTCTGCTTAATGAATCTGGGCACACAAGACTTTCAGAAAGGTGTCCGGAATGAACACAATATTCAGTTTAAATCTTTTCATATCATAAGGCCTCTGTAATTTCAAAGGTGTTACTAAGAAACATTTTACTGTCAGTAGCTCCAGCTTAACATACTGCTTCACTTCCTGAACATAAAAACAATTTGAAAAATAGTTTGTCCATGTTTTTAAATAGTCATAATTTCATAATGCACCTTGTCATTTGAATATAGCAACATCTCATTGCTACAGAAGTTAATAAGACAAACCCATCATTAGTGGAAGGCCACAGAAATCAAGAGCTAAAAATGCTCCGAATGCTATTTTGCATTCCCATGTCATCTTAAATATGGAACAATAAATGAGATCAAACGACAGGTGACAGGAAATATTAGTATTCCTGTTGCATTCGCAGCACGCTCAAAATGATAGCCCCCACATCTTAAGGCACCTTTGAAGCAGACAAAATATTTTGCAATATGAGGGAATGTACTATGCAAGACAAAGTACCTAAGGGAGATCAACGGTGAGCATGAGAAAAAGGGACGATAGTTAATCACACAGTTAGCTTGGTTAATAAAGTTAAAAATTTGTTCTACTTATCTTTTAATTTAGCACAGTTTATTGTTCCTTGGAAAATTGATTTAAAACGTCAAATGCAAAAAGCTATCAAAAAAGGTCTTAAGTATAAAACTACATCCTTCATTACATTCTGATTTTAATTTCCTCCAATTTAAAACCCAAATTTGAACACTCCTTGGGAGGGGGGGGGGGAAATCACATGGTCCAAGGTTTTGTTTCTCCTTCTGAAACAACACTTAAGCTTCCTCTTCACCTTTCTGTGAACATTTTATTGTAAAGTCACAGAAACTGGGCATTTCCCTCCCAAAGCTGATCAGCTATTCCCTTCCTTAGAGTAGTTCCTCACTGGCTGTTCATGCTAGTGGAGCCCTGAAGAACGCAATGCCATCTGTGCATGGCTTTATAGACAGCAGGTATGTGTCCCAGCTGGAGGATTTCACAGCTCAGAGAAGCACTCAAGCAGTTAACAGGTCTCAGTTACACTCCAGGCTGTCCCAGGTGTCCAGGGTGACTGAAAAATCTACTGGACAAGACAGTTAACCCTTAATACTCACTGCAAGCAACTCAAGATAGTACCAGTGACATTACTGACACTTAACACCCTAGGTGAAGTGCTGATTATTTTTCTATTTGTGTTTCTTTTCTAAAATAAACTATTTCTCCCTTCTTCTCAACTTCAATTTGTCTTGCATATTTACATGATAACCTCTTCTGGGTAAAGGCCATGTGTGTATCAAATGTGTGTGCAGTCACTGATATAAATTGGCTTTGATCCCTGTTTTCAGGTAAAGAAAATAATAAAAAGGGAAGTACCAGTTTTGTCCCCAAAAATAAAAACATTTAAACATTGCAGACATCTGTTCAAAGATTTGCAGAAAGATATTTTCAGTTATAAGTAGTGCCTGCAATTCAATTCTTTCAATACAACACATGCTGTAGACTTAATAGTAAAGTGTTTAATTTATAATGTTGTGGCTTTTCAGCCTTCAAGATTTTTTGTGTGTGTTCTTCAGCGTCTAAACTAATCCTCATGCTCATCCTGTTTACTTAATTACTTGTTTACTCCTCCTGAAGTAAACTGGTCAATACTGCAGCTGCCAGATACTCCAACAGAAGTAATGGGTATTGTTTCAAGAAAATCAACATAAACCTGTGTCCAGCCTCTGAGACATTCAGAACCATCTCTGGCATTATTACCCTCAGTAACTTAAGTTACTGAAGAATATGGTGCTTTTATTATTTTTTTTCCAACTTAAAAATGACTGGAGATAACTATTAAATTCCAGATACGATATTAATCAGAGTCAGAACACTCTGTCCTGACATACAATTACAGAGACACAATTATCTGTTATGAACAGCTCCAAACAGGACTACTTTAGACACACAGACCAGGGTGTACCAGCAAATGAAATAGCTGAGTGTTTGTTGAAACTCAGTGTTAAATCAGTAACGCCAGCAAGCAAGGTTTGATACCATGTTATCCTGGGTAGTGGCAAACAGAATCATGGCCTCTCCATTTTACAAAGCATTCTATCATTCTGTTTCCAAGGATATTTCCAGCTGGCTATCATTTCTACTGAAAATTTTAATTAAAAGGCCACTCTGGAAATAGTTCAAAAATAGCTTGAGGAGATTTGTAGGCTTTTGGGGGGTTTTGCCTCATTCCAGGTGAAATAATATGACAAAACATTGTCCTTGTTTATTGAAAACTTAAACATCTAATGACTTCTGCTAGGTCCCTGAGACTGCAAATGTCAATTGACAATTCAGATTGACATTCTACCTAACTTTTAATATAGCCCATGTTTGCCTCCTATTTCAGTGGGCTATGTCTTTGAAGAAAACTGACAGTCCCATCTATACCTCAGGATCCAGCCACAGCTGGGTGACTTGGGGCAGCAGCTAAAAAGACTTGGAAAAGTGTCCTGTGTTTCAGTCCATTGCCACTGGAAAAATAGAGAATGTTTATTTAAAACATTCCTCAGCATGCAAAGCTCTAAATGATAAGGAAAATTAGTATTTTGTCATACATGATCATGGGTTACAAAATGTATATTTCCAGAAGAAAATTTAAAGTTTAATACTGAAGAAAAGATGCTCAAAGGAAAAAAATTTCCATTGTCTATAGTAACAAATAATTCTCATTTTAGCAACCCTAAGACAACTGACCAAAAAATAATCTTCTTGTGCATGGTTCCTTACTTACACAGAATAAAAGATAGCCCTGCTAGATTTCTTGTGTTAAACAAAACAAAAAACAAACAAACAAACAAAAAGACAGGCTCATGAAAATGCAATACAAGACCAGCACCAGCAATGGAAGACACGCAAGACAATCTGCACTAAGTTCTCCTCTAAATGTTTTGAGCATTTGCCATTTTTTCTTTCCAGATGTCTACCACATCTTCATTGCTTCTACCATATGTGGATTAAATCAACTTTCTTTTCCAGTTTCTCCAAATATATTGAAAGCTTTTGCAGACTGTCATCCTCACTGTCCCTTGAGGAAGGACTTTTTAATAAAAAGAATCCTATTTGGTTTTGGATTTGTTCTTAGATTTCATGTTTAATAATTAATTTTATACAGCTCACTGTAGTCTTACAAAGTTTGAGAATTTAATGAGCTAAGGTCCCAAACAACATACCTGTGCAATTCTTCTCTGACAATCCTCTAGGTAAAATCGTACTACAAACAAACCCAGTATGAAACAGGTCTCTCTCATGGTTTTAACTGAAGAACAGAAGCATCATATTATTAAAATGCCACACCATAGTAAAGAAATTTCAATGAAAAGAGTCATCATTATCTCAATCCTGCTTTGGACAGGAGTAGCACCATGAGGATCACCTCAAAATCACAGTTAGGACATCCTGGGAATAATAGTTAATGTTACAGACATGCTATTGCCTCTCCTCATAAGAATCTTCGTGAATAAAGGAAACTGGTTTATACTGCAGATTTAAGTTGGCAGAAGGATTCAGTCTTAAGTTACAGTTACCAACTTAAGGGTCCTATATAATTAAAAGTCAGATTAATACTGTTGTATTTTTATGAGATAGGCACCTGTTCTTTCCAATATTACTTTGATTTACTCAATAAAACACTTATTGACTTAATTAATTTAACAAGGACAGGAACAACTTCTTGGCAGTGTAAGAGAAAAAAAATCTCTTACAACACTGAAAACTGTAATGATTTACAAATCACACACACACAGAGAAATCAGAGCTGAATAACTAGCACCACTCTGAAGTGAACTATGACTGCAGCAAGGAAAGGCCCACAGCCCTATCATCTAGTTCAACATGGCAGCTGCTAAGGGTGTGATGCTGTAATTCCATGAAAGGATAGCACATGATGGTGCTCGCATTTCAACCCCATTTGCACTCTACTTACGTTCAGCATAAGAAAGTAACTAATTACTTTGTCATTTTTTATCATTTTAGTATTATATTATGATTGCTCATCAAATAGTCCTTTTTTTAGGCTTTAAAGACATACTTCAATATTTTTATCATTAGAAATAAAATTGCTGTAGCAAACATACTATGTAGGACTGGATTCCATTTCTTTGCTTTACTGCTTATCTGCTAGTCAGCCACACACAAGTCATTTTATTTCTTTGACTGTTTGCTTTCAAAGCAAATAACTAAAATCTATTTTCAGATTGCAGCTTTATTCAAACAGATTCTACCTCCAAGGTCACCATCCCTCAAGACTGATACCACTTTAAGGTACTCCAAAAAGCTTTCTGAATCTGGGCCTGCACAGATGCTGAATTCCAGCTGGGCACACTGACCTGAGAGCCTCTAGGTACAATGTAAGCCACACCTAAGTACCAAACGCTGTTCAGTTCTGCAGTTATACTCCAGCCCTGGATCTTCTCCATGTAGACAATTGCTTTGGCTGCCAAACTGTGAGTACCAGAGCTACAGTGGAAGGGCACCCTCACGAAGAACCACAAAGACCAAGTAACGTCTGTGAAATCGTGCAACAAGCAAATGTTGTGATAATGTAACTCTGACAGGGGTTTAGTTTCCAATAAAATTTATAATCTGGCTAAACATGACATTCTTTTTTCAAGACTGTGTATACTAGTAAACATGTAAACGGCTTGCAAAAGGATCATCTTCACACAGGTCAACTGTTTCTGAGAAGAGGTCACTACACCCTGACCATGCCTCACATCTCATCAAACTGCCTATCTGAACATCAGTGCGCACACCACAGTTTCTTTTAAATCATCTTCCTATGAAAGACTGTGCTTTAAGAAAAAAATAAACACCTCAAACTCTTCAAGATTCCAGAGCAATTACCCTAAAAGCATTTATGCTAAAGAAAGTGCCATTGGTTGTTGCTCATTGGCTTTCAGCACATGCACAGTACAAAAGGAGAATTAAGTTTAATTACAAGGGATGCACTGAATTGCCAGAACATAATGCATCCGTGCCTGCAGATAATGCAGATACATGGCATTTGGCAACTTAAGTTCAAACTGAATGTCTATCAATAAGGCATTTTTTTTTAAACCCTTTGAAGCTAAAGAAGAAATTACCTTAGAAATAATTAAATATAATTTAAGGGAAAACCAAAAACATTAACAAATTTCAGTATTAATCACAGAAGCACACAACCTTCATCCACCAAATCATTTGGAAAAGAAGGCAAAAAGTCTTGGAACATGTTGAGAATGAAGCCAATGCACCTGGCATACAAAACTTGCTACTGGGTAGGCGAAGAAACATGCATAAAGATCTGACTAAAAACCCCCCAGTAAACACTACTTAGAGACGGAAAATTTACAGGACTTGAGAATAGGGACGACAGAAAAAGTAGCCAGCAAGCGTTTGATACCATGGCCTTGTTTATGCCATAAACAGCCCATCTTGTGTCTCAGAAACATCTTACTTCAAAATGTTTTTAGTAAAATTTGATGACCACTCCTGTATTGCTGAGATAATCAGAATACACTGATCAATGCAGTGCTTTCTTTCTGCAGTTTTAGCCTGACAAAAATAGCCAAAGGATATCAAAGATGGAGAGAAATTTAGAGGCACAGTGAGAAGATTAAAAACATTCCTCAGGGTACTTTTCCCCCAGTTTTCAAATACAAGAATCCACAAATTCGAGCATTTATTGTGAATCAATTGACACACAGCCAAATTCATTTACTTTCCATCCTTCCACCCTTGTTTGGGATGGAAAGTCAGGCAGATACCAGTACATTTTCTACCTGACGTATTAACCAACTCAGCTTCCACTGAAAGTTTTATTCAGGATGGCCACCAGGGATTTAAGGCGGCAAAAAATATTGTTGAGGGATTCTCATTGCATTCATTTTGATTTGACAGTGGACTACCACCACTGATATTGCTGTAGTTACTCTATTTTGTGCTAGTGTAAATGAGAGAGAGCCCAGTTCTATTTTAGGAGACATCGGTTTTCACATCTACTGTAGTCAAACGAGCATCTTTTGCAGCAGCTAGCTCTTTTCTATCCATAGCACTTTTGCAGTCGACTAATTTGATATCTGCTAGTGACAACTTTGAAATGATCCATGAAACCAGCAGGTGGGCACTTGGCAGATTTATACTCACTGCTGTTGCAGCAACAGCCAGAAACAAAAATCAAAGCAAGGAGCAAGAAACAGTTACCACACTTCAAAGAAAAAAAGCGTGTAACAAGTTCCACAGAAATAAATAAAAAAATATTTTCCTCTATTGGCAATATTGGTAAAATAAAACAAAAACTGAGCCCAGCTATTAGAATTATTATTACATACTGAGCAATCTGATGCACGATACCATGTCACTTGGTTGCTACAAATATTGTGACACAACATAATGACATTGTACACCACTATCTGGAACTGCAGGAGTTGTGAATATAAGATCAGGACTTGAAGAGACAGCGATAAGTTGGAAGTATGAGCCCAAAAAAGAACATATTTCAGTCTATCAAGCCATCCCTTAAAGCATGCTGTGTTGCCAGTGGTACTCTGCACACATGCCTTTGGAAGTACCTCACTACCAACGGTACATGAGAACACTGCGTATCATATGACCAGTTTAAAAGCATTGTTTATGTAGACACAAATCTCCTACAAATGCTCCAGCAGTGACTTGCATCTTGCAACTGAAGAGCAATGAGCTGTCACACTGGCCAAGCTTCTCCCTGTATCAGGATATACTGAGTGGCATTCTAGTGCTTCCACAGCTGACTTTTCCATGGTAGTAAACGAGCTTTACTACATTCAGGTAGTATAGGGCTGATAAAAAGATAGCCAAAGAGAGATCAAAGATTACACCAAAGTAATCACATTCTGGTACAGCTATTTTTTTTCCTAATTCATTGAATATTCTACATCTATTTACAGTGATCTTGTATTATTACTGTAAGAGCCCATTACACATTATACAGCTTGATTCGATAGTAAAAAAAAGTAGTCCTACATTTTGACACAGACATACAATTTGAGGCTTTATTTCGCTTTTCACATCAAAATTTCTTATATGAGACACACCATTTTTTTAAGTTTTCCTCAAAAAACCACAGGAAATAACTATTGTGAGGCATAAAGTTTTGAAAATCATCAAGTTGTCAAGTTTCTTTCATTTTGCAGGCATTGAAGTCCATGATTTGTTCTTTATTAACAATATTTTTCAGGTACATCTATCAGGGATAAAGCAGATGGTGGCATGAGGAATGGATATCTGCAGGCCAGGTTTTGTGAGGAAAACCTGAAAGAACTAGGATCATTTAGCTTACAGAAAACAGGTTTAAAGAATATATGATAACAAGCTTCAAATATATAAAAGCCTTGTGCAAAACTAAATTGTTTTCCAGCTATACAGTGGGTATTACAAAAAACACTGAGCTAAAATTTGTACATGAAAGATGGATATTGGACAGTGGGAAAAAATTTCTAATGGTAAGGCTGAAGAAGCACAGCTCTGTATTTCCCACTGAAACTCTGGGGTGTCTAGTGTCTCTTAGAAAAGATGATAAACTTCTGTACAGAATGACACCAATCCGATTGGATTAAGTCGATGTTTTTGAGCTTTTCTAAATTAATGTGTCTGGAAGGTAATTCACAAACTATTTTTGACAAAACAGACACAATATCTTTCATCAAAATGAAGTTCAATTATTATTCACCCTTGCTTCCCCAATCACTTTCTTTCATGTGTAATGAATGTATAAGATTGTACTTCAAAAAAAATGAAATAGTTACACTGAAATCTTATGGACAAGAAGGGGTAGAGAACTGAGTAAATGACCTCTTGATTTCTTCAAAAATTTTCAGCTGGCTCTAATTATAACCTGTTTGCAGATTCATAAGCCAGAAAAAAATCCCATATTCATCAGATATATTATTCCCTATGAATCATTCATTTCAAATGAGCATAAAATCATACTTTTTAAATTGAAAGAAAACATGTAGAAAATGTAGGTGATGAAAACTTATCAGACAGATACCTATACTTTTGACAAGCTAGATTCTAAAGCAAATTGCTTGGGTTTATTCAACTTTCTACTGGGCCTTAAGGGATAATAGCATCACTTACAGACAATTAATTAATGTCTTCAAAAAAAACCAAAACTGTAATAGCTTTCTCCCCCAGTACCATCAATCCTTTCTAATCTATGAGCTGTCCAAACTACATTAGAGAAGGTAGCGTGGCATCAGAGAGTGCACGCTAAGCCTCTCTCATGATCTAGGTCTCTGACCTTCGCTGGCATCTGGCCATCACCATGTACCTTTGGTTGTGCGTAACGAGACAGAGTGAACAATGACAGGCAGAGACACGTGTTCTCTGATAGGCTTCAGCTTTGAAACAAACTGGATGATAAGGTTTTATGTACCTTCCTGATCTTGGCATGGGAAAAAATAGTCTAACTGTGTTTCACTCATCAATCATACATCTTATTTTAATGGGGTTTCTCTATTCACCCTCATTGTAGGAGGCACCAATTATGTGAAGAATATCTGAAAAAGTATAACCTTCCTATGTAGTAAAAACCTTTGACAAATGACATCTCTAGTGTCTTTCTTTTAGGCTTTCGTAAGTCATTCATCTTTCAGTTATCTTAGGTGTAAATGGATATAATGCAAGGACTCTGGTGTAAAGTTAAGCAGCATGCAAGATCATACTGGGGTTTTTTTAACCTCCAGCAATAATTAAAGCATTTTGATGGCTACACTTCAGTGCTCGTTTATAATTAACTTCAGGTGCTTCTTTGATCTTGCCGATAATTTTTTTCCCATTTTCTTATCAAGAGTCTCCATGCAGTCTGTAATTATGCTTCTTAGTGTGACAGCAACTTTGAATAAGTAGATGCATTAATATATGCTTTGGGAAAATATCTATTGAGCCAAAGCAAGCTCTTACCACTGAGCTGGAGTATCGTCTGAAGCACTGCTGATTAAAAATGCAGTATTATATAAGCTCATAATATGTTTGTCATAAAAATAAAACAATGATTCTCAATTTTAAGGTAATGGATGACAGAATCAGTAAAGCTGGCACCCTAACAACAATACATACATTAAGGTATTCAGAGCACTAATACCACAACACTGCAAAATGCAAGTGTCATGCTTTCTATCTGCCTAGGCTCTTCCCCAAGAGGATCATATTTTAATTTTTTCTGAATAATGAAATACTGAACCCAAAGATTTTTTAAAAGTGTTATAAGCTGTTAGAACAATACAGTGAAACAGCCTAACTTACCTGAAGCAACAAATAAATACATAATGCAAGGGAGCAGAGCAGTATAATTCATTCCCTCAGCTAAAGGAATGATCTGTAATTCTCAGAAGACACACTCTAATCTCATGTTTTTAACACACACAAAAGACATGCACCAGGGCCAACGTAATTGAGATCCTGAATTAAGCATTTTTTATCTGAGAAACAAATGAAAATTGCAACAGAAGTGCAAGGGACGGTCCTTTCGTAAACACATCAGTATACAGGTAAAACCTGGGACTGTTATGACTTCTCTAGTCATGAATGTTTCACTGATACACTGTTTCAAAAACCAAAAAAAGGCCACAATTACGCAGGTATGAAATACACTTTATACCACATACTTCTTTCCCCAGGCAGAGAAAGTCTGATTGCTATGGAACACATTCATGATAACCACACTAACCTGCAATGTGGAAGAATATGTGTGCACAATGTATCAGGTTAGTTGGAGAGGACAAAAACGGGAGGTTAGTATTACTGTAACCCCAGTATAGTAGAATCTACTAGTGCATAAAAGTTTTCTTAAAACTGTATTTCCAGATGTATTGTGATGCAATTTCACAAACTTACCGCATACAAACATACTGCACAATCACTTTTTTGACTATCACGACCTCCCCACTCTAGGACTGCTTTCATTCCTATCAATAATTTTATATCCCACTCTGATTTGATTGGTAATAAATTACATTCAATTTTTCCCAAGTCAAGCCTGTTTTGCCCATGACCATAACTGGTGAGTGATCCCTGTCCTCTACTCAATCCATGAGCCTTCCCTTGTGTTTTCTTCTTCCCATCCCACCCGGGGAAAGTGACTGAACAGCCACATGGTGCTTCGTTTGCTGTCTGGGCCTGAATCACGACACTTGCATGTTTGTGCCACACAGTATCAGCACACACTCTGCCCTACCTCCCCTATCAGGTTCTGAGACACGCTGCAGAGCAGGACTGCACAGCATCAACTGTTGGGTCCCCTTCTGAAAGGGAGAAACAGATGTCCGACTCAACAGCGATAGCCCCCTTCGGCTTTGGCCTCCTTCACAGTAAGAATGGAAGGCAACTAAACAAAACATGGAGTCAGAGCAAAACAGTTCTATTTTCAGTGCTTCATTATCATCTGGAGTACCCCATCGATTGTGCCTTCCAAGAACAGTCACAGAATCATGGTCAGGAAGTAGAGCTATATTAAAATGAAACGCCAATACCCCTGCTTTGTGAAAGAGTAATGCCTTTTGTGGAAACAAAATCATTACATAAAAGAGATGGGAAAAAAAATCCAGAATGTGTGAAATTCAGAAGCTGAAGCCAAGACTGACGGGTGACTAAACATGAAGACACATCTTTCATTTTATTAATTTTTTCCTTCTGCACAGCTGAGATAAAACCAGACAAAGTAGCACAGAAATTTTCTACCACTGCAGATAGAGCAGTCTTCCCATCATACATCATCAGATGAAGGCATGCTGTGCTTATTTTACTGCAGGTCCATTCATAATTCTACCTGGAAGCAACCTAGATTTTTTTTTTAAATAAATATCCTTAGTACAGGCAGCAATGTGGATTTTTTAAAATAAATATCCCTAGAACAGTCTTACGGTCATGCCAGACAGCACAAACTGGAGATCTGCCAAGTGCAAATCGAGTGGTTTGAGGAACTTCTTTCCTGTGCTGACACAGCAGCTGTCCATCCTCAAAAAAAATCTATGTGGGCTATTATATTCTTCTGCTTAAGAGCCAGAATTTTGTTGTGTGCCTTTGAGATAAAAGGTTGAGTGTTGCCCATAATGGAGCTCCCACTTCTGCAGAGCAGTACTCAAGTACCCCTACAAGAACACTTGAAAGGACCTTGCCGAAGATGTTTTAGGATTGAGAAATTTTTTCTATTAAAAAAAAAAAGGTCAAAAAAAGCAGCATTTGTCACTTCCTAAAGTGCTCTCAGAACTCTGCTTTTTTCCACTCAAAAATATTGCAATCCTTCTTGAACTATTAAGTCTTGCATTTTCACATTATCATAAACAGCTTTTATTAGGTATTAAGAAAATCCACACAGTAACCTATTTATAATATCTTCTTGTTATTGGCTCATCTTAAAGACTGTAATTTCTTTATGATTATATGATAAAGATTCGTGTTTACAATGTTCATTTTCTTACCGTTATGACACACTGTGTCAAAATACAAGTGGTACTTTATTGATCCATGTTCACCCAGAAAGAGTTCTATTCAGACTGGAACTTCTCTCACAAATTTATCAGCTAT
This sequence comes from Eurypyga helias, assembly GCF_000690775.1. Lineage (NCBI taxonomy): Eukaryota > Metazoa > Chordata > Aves > Eurypygiformes > Eurypygidae > Eurypyga > Eurypyga helias. The sequence goes on from NW_010272664.1 coordinate 117,641, forward strand.
GGTGTATCTGCAGAATTTTTATGAGACCTTTAAACAATTGTGTAAAATATCTATGTAAAACCAAACAGGCTTACTTTTAATCTCTTTTTGGACTTTCATCTTTGTGGCAGAGGTAGGCTTGGGAAGATTACACTTGGAGCTATTATACTTCTGTTCAGCTCTTTCAAATTTTCCTTAGCAGATTTTGTCTGTACCTGCTGCCTTACAGCAAATTGGTTTGCATTCTGTGTTAGAAATCCACTGGAATGTTGTGATACCCAAGCATCATATAGACAGAATGTTTGAGTGTTGTTTAAGATTCAAATCTGTACAAAAAAATCTACTTACATGGACAGCATCCCCAAAAAACCAAAATTAACTACACCATAGTAGAGCTCTGAGCAGAGCAATGTAGCCCACACTACCACACTGCTATAGAATGATCATTAATGGTACTGAACTAGCTAGTTTAAAATATTCTTACATGTCTCTAGACTACTTCTGCACGGCCAGTGTACATGAGCTTTGCCTGGGATTCTTGTACATGTCTCTAGTATAGGTCATTGTTGACGTAATGCTGGATAAATGCCAGTATTTTTGATCCATCTGTGTTCAAAAACTTGTTGAGGGTTTTGTTTGGGTTTTTTTTTAAACCACATTTTCTTTCAAAATGTCCCTGCTGCAACTGCATAGAGAAGAAAATTATAAAAGGAAAATAGGGCTTCATCACTACAGAACTCGTTAGTTCTAGTTAGTTCTAGTTATTTCCTAGTCAAGTAGTTTTGCCCTATTCCAATACCTGAGCAGAGGTGATCAAGAAGTTGGAAGCAGGTTTTACTGAGGTGTATGGCAAGAAGCTGAGAGACAATGGTCACTACTTCAGACATGGAAAAAATTCATCTACAAAATAGTTTGACACTGGAACACATTGCCCAAAGAGAGTATCTGTCCTTTGAGGTTTTCGGATCCAAATGGGATAAAGCCCTGAGCAAACTGCTCATATTTCACTCATTACCCTGCCTTGGGCAAGTTACTATAGGTCTCGGACTAGATGAATGTCAGAGATCCCTTCCATCTTCAACTGGTTTATGATTCTATGACTGGGCACTCTGAACTCAACAATTGCCTTTTTCTGTTTATTCAGGCAGACAGCTAGAGCAAGTTTGGGGGTCTAGAGATAAGACTTTAATTTGTAGTAGCGGAGACTTTATATTCTAATCCTGAAATAATTGTGCAAGAAGCAGCAAGATCCTATGGGACCTGCCCTTTTAAGAAGAGATGCAACAAATGAAATCAGGCTCAAATTTGTATTAGTGATAGCATTTAAATATTGGAACAAGCTGCAAAAGAAAGTGACAAAATTACTCTCTCGTCATCTAGGATATACTGTAAAGATATGCCTGCTGAAATCAAGCCCAAAATTCAGTCCCTGGGGTAACTGAATCCATTGTCTAAATTCTACAGCCCCATAAAGGCAAGAAGTCCAAACTCCGTCACAGGCTACTGACAACCTTGCACTACTGAAGTACAGCAGATATATCCCATGCCTTTCTAATTTAAAGAAATACACATTAACTATTTTTCATAAACGTAGTAATTCACAACCCCATAATACTTCACTTTCACCAGATAAAAAACCCAAAATATATCAGTTGTTACCTATCTTCAGTTTGTGAAGTCAGTTGTCTTTTCTCCCAGACACCTAAAAGTTTCAAACTACCATAACAACTATTCTCATAGGGTTAAAATAGACACATACAAACATGGGGATCATTAGTCCCAGTAGCATGTATAATTCCAAATTCTGGGGACCAATACAGCAAAAGAGACAAAGAGAAAGGAAGACATGTTTTGGCACATAGTTAAAACACAATAAATCAAATAAGGAAAATATATCAATAACTGAGGCTAACACAAACTCAAATGATATACCAGTCTCAAATTTGTAACAGTGAGCGTGACACATTTCCTTACACTATTAGAAGCATGATCTGGTTGTTGGGGGGCAAGAGGGGTTGTTTGTTTGGGTTTTGCTTTTTATAAATGGTTTCTTTTTCATAGGATTTTCATTAGTAGTTGAGTTGAAAAATGTACATTCACTGTCCATCACAAACATTATTGCTGAAACCAATCATATGAATAAAACAATGTTTGAGCAGAATCTGCAGAAAGCGTTGCAATACAGGGGGAAAAAAAAAAACAACCAACCAACCAAAAAAAAACCCCAGAAAACCTTCAGAACGAAACAGATTACCCAGAACTAGAATGGCTCATTGCCTTGGGGCATTATAGAACAGTCTTTTAAAGACAGAAAATTCCAGATCTCAATCTATCACAATAGATGCTTGTTTTCTTAAATGCATTCAGTACTACAAAGCACAAACTGAGAAGAACGAGAATGAAAGTGAAATAAGAATTTAAATATTTTAATGGTTAGATTCAGTATGGTAACAACTGTATGATTTAGTAAGGGTATGGTCACCTGAAAAAGTTACCACGACCTAAGCCGAGGTACGAATGCACAGCACCTCAGCTCATTATGCACAGACACGCTGCTATTCTGTGGTAAGAGTCGTCACACAGTCATGAGGAGAAGCCAAGTGCGCAGTTACCAGAGAAAATCCATACCTCGCTGTACTCATAAGGTCCGTTTTGTGTGCCAATAATTTACTACATTTTTTGGAAACAAAAGCTCCTAATTAAAGCCAATTTCTACTCTAAAAGTAGTTGTAGCTCTGGATGCATGAACATATTACCATGATGAACCTCTGCCTCCTCTGAGGAAAAAGGTGTACAACCAACAGATTAGACTGACAAAAAACAAAGCATGATCTTAGCATGTGCTGTATTCGCAAAATGTGTAAACGCTGCAGCAATGTCTCCATGCACTTCTGTAGCTGAATGCTTAAGAGAACAGACCAAACATTTTAGAACAGATTTTACAGCACCATAAAGAGGAGAAACGGAGACTGAATCCTACTGACTAAACAAAGTGCCTCAATATAGACACATAAATCATATAAATGGAGACAGATACCTGATCTGCACATGTAGATTTAGGCTGACATCATCAGGGACCCAGTATCTTTAAAGACATATGAACAAACATTTAAATTAAGCTATTCATAAAAAAAATCATTTGTCAGCAACAAACGTAAAGGTAACTTGAGAGAGAAAAAAAATTATACAAAGTGACTTTGTGCAGGAATGGCTGTATGTGACTGCCTCAAAATGTTGTTTGATGCACATGAAAGAAAGATCAATCCAAGGCTCTAAAACATAAATATATATAAAGCAACTGACTACTTTTTAATAGAAGTCTCCACAAAAATTTAGTTATCTTCCTCCAAGAGCAGAGTCATTGCTGAAAAAGGAATAATCCTGAGACAATCTCTCCAAGGTCCCTTCTACAAAACCTGTGACAAAATAAAAAAAACTTCACTTGTGCTTTTGCCTCAAGTCTGCATAGCTGGGCATCACTCTGGGCTGACAACTTAAACCCATTTGAAAGCTAAAGCCAAAGCAAAAGCAGCAGCCGAATTTGTGATCAGAATGCCTTACTACAATGTACTCCAGCCTACAGCCTGAGCTTCCAGCTTGCAACCTCCCTGCAAGAAGTCACTTCTCCGTTTATCTTTTGACAAAACAGAGGTGCCGCAGAATCCTAGCACTAATCCACACTCTGTTCAAAGCTGGTAGAAGGGAGGTAATACATGAATACACTAAACTACAGGTTTATTTCCATTACAGTAGACAGTGAATTGTTAGAGGCTGTAACTGTAAACCTTACAGTTTCCTTTATTCAGCAGAACCATATCAAGTGACTCATTCTGCAGCTCTGTGGGTAACACCTGAACCCTTTGCACTCCTATGAAAACAAATGAACTAGAGAAACAAACAACGCCACACGAAATGCTACAAAACTTACATACTTTGTAAAGGGGGAGAGAAAAGCACAACCCTCTAGCATCCCATTTCCATTATCAACCTTTTTCCCAATGTCCATAAAATCCCTACGTAGCAACAAATCACTATGCATCCAAGAAGCAATAAACGCAATTGTTTCTGCAGCTCCTCAACATCTTTGGGTAAGCCAGACAGAAGGAACAACCACTGTTAGAGAGGCAAACCTTGGTCTACAGGGACACTGTCTCCCTGCACAGCTATAGCAAAATACGATGCTGCTATCTTTATTCTGCTTTAATGCTGCAGATAAAACTGAAATAGCTACCATGAATAAAAATACATTCAAACTAAATACCAAATTCGTGGTTAAAATAAAATATTTATTCCAGAATAGAAATCATATTTTTAGTAACTCTATAGAGGACAGTTCTACAACAGTTACTGAAAAACTAGTTACTGCTCCAGTTCTTTTAAGTCCCTCTCTCACTATCACAGACATCTCTAAAGACAGATCAGCTTCACACCACCCCTTCTCTTCAGAGGCTATTCAGCTGCAGACCATTCCATTTGCTCACACCATGAACTTGAATTCCAGTAGGGCAGTAGGTTACACCCAGGATACCATTACTTCACAAAGACATTCACATAGCTCCACAGATTCAATCACTCAGCATTTCTGCATTTCATGTATGTAATTCCAATGGCATTAATGACAATAACTTGATGAGTAACCTATCTACTACTTACATGCAGCTACAGCCACACTATATCCTGCAAGAGGAATGACAGGTTAAGTACTAGCCTTTGGTATATGAAGCAGTCTAAACATGCTTACCAAAGGAACAGGCCTTTCAAAGCAAGACACCTGGTGGGATGGGGAGAGTGCAGAGCATAACTTCTCAGACCAAGCCTGGCAGCCACAGCAGCTCACACTACACAGCAGCGCAGCCTGCAGGCCTGTGGGCTTGTTGAGAGGCTCCAGGGACTCTCACAGTCACCTCTGCCAGGTGGTTTTTAAACCGAAGAGGTTTTTAGGAATACGGCTATTTGCAACAAATGTATTTTAAACCGCAGCCTCCCTCCAGCTTCCAGTAACTTGAGGGCAGGCAGGAGGCAGCACAACATAGAAGGTGGTGGCACACCACAGTCACTTTTAGAGGAGGTTTATTAACAGAAATCCTTCATACCTACATGCAGAATGCACACCATATACAGCCTCCCTACACCTCACGGCATGCTGAACACTGCCTTGCTAAGCCACTGCGTCCTGCTTTAATACACTGATGAAGGCACTAATTGTTCCTACAGTGATTTCCCAAGTGCTCTAATACAAACCCCCGCTCGACATACCAGCTCGGGCAGCATACTTGCCTCAGGTTAAACAACCAGGCTTGAACCCACTTCCCTGGGTCACTCTCAGCCCCTGGAAAGGCTGAAGAGCCACAAAACCATCAACACTCACCGCTGGCACCTGGGTGGGGGTGCACAGGGCCGTGAGCAGCAACACGAGCAGGTACATCCGTCGCTGGAACCTTCGGAAGTGGCCGGCGGGAGGGAGAGCCCGACGGCGCCTGAGGAGGATGGCATCGAGCGGGAGCGGCGCCTCCCTTCACTCCCGGGTGCCCCTCCGCCTGGTCCCACAAGAGCGGCAGCTCTGCGAGGGCTCTAGCACAGGCAGTAACACCCTGCGGGTGTAATAACACAAACCTCCTCTCTCTGCCTGCACCTGGGTCCCTCACGACACGTACGGGCCCAGCAGGGAAAGGGCTCGCGGCCTTGTCAGGGTGGCGGGCTGCGTGCAGGCAGGGCCGGCTGCTGAAGCGAGTACACCGTGCCGCAGGGCACCTGGAGCTGCGTTTCTGGACCTGTGTCCCCCCCAAAAGCAGGACAGACCAGTGCTGGCAGAGCTCCTCAGCTGGAGGCTTGGCTGCTCTGTGTATCCCATGCCCAGCTGCAGCCTAAATCCCCATCCATTTGTCTAATCATAGAATCATAGAATCACAGAATCACAGAATGGTTTGGGTTGGAAGGG
>NW_010272664.1:123821-140982 GCF_000690775.1 Eurypyga helias
TGTAAAAAGTCCTCTCCCAGTACCCTTGTAGCCCCTTCAGATACTGGAAAGCTGCAATGAGGTCTCCTCGGAGCCTCCTCTTCTCCAGGCTGAACAAGCCCAGTTCTCGCAGCCTTTCATCATAGGAGAGGTGCTCCAGCCCTCTGATCTTCTTTGTGGCCCTCCTCTGGACTCGCTCCAAGTGGTCAATATCCTTCTGATATTTTTTTCTGATATTTTTTTCTGATATCCTTCTGTGGAACCCTCAGGTTCCACAGTTGGACGCAGCACTCCAGGTGGGGTCTCACCAGAGCAGAGTAGAGGGGCAGAATCCCCTCCCTCGACCTGCTGGCCACACCTCTCCGGATACAGCCCAGGATACGGATGGCCTTCTGGGCTGCCAGCGCACACGGCCGGCTCATGTTCAGTTTTTCATCAACCAGTACCCCCAAGTCCTTTTCCTCGGAGCTGCTCTCTATCCACTCTCCACCGAGCCTGTACTTGTGCTTGGGATTGCCCCAACCCAGGTGCAGGACCTTGCACTTGGCCTTGTTGAACTCCATGAGGTTGGCAGTGGCCCACCTCTCCAGCCTGTCAAGGTCCCTCTGGATGGCATCCCTTCCCTCCAGCGTGTCGACCGCGCCACACAGCTTGGTGTCATTGGCAAACTTGCTGAGGGTGCACTCAATGCCGTCATCCATGTCACCGACAAAGATGTTAAACAGCACAGGCCCCAACACCGACCCCTGGTCTAAGCTCCAGCAGACCATGACAAAAATAAATGCGTCTAGGTAACCTTTCTGTCCAAACACTGCCCCTCCAGAAAGTATTTTTTATAAAGTCAGTGATACTCCCAGTGATCTGTGGTGAGAGTTTAAGCAGTTATTGCTGGTTTTGTTGGATATTAGTAATCACCTTACGAATTCCATGCTTCTATTCAGAATACTGGGAAGTCTTACCTGCAAAGACATTTAAACCTGTCTTACTTGCAAAGACATGGAAACCTTGGCAAAAAGTTGCTAGATGAGAAAATTTCTGTTTGTTCCAGTTTTGGTTTTGTTGAGAAACATGCATGTAAGGGGGATATTCCTATTCAAAGCTGTACCTCCTGCCTGCCGGAGGGCTTTCAGCCGTCCGTTGGTCATGAACAGGCCAAAAGGCTTCCTTAATTTCACCACCGCGCAGGAAGGATTACCTGCTAACCCTGGGAGCTTGCGTCCCTACTCTCCTGGGCAGCTGACAACATGCTGGCGCCGAGCCTGTCCCTGCACCTCAGCACCACGTCCCAGGTAGCCCCCATGTCTGCCAGCCAGGCTGCGGCGTGCTCCCTCCCTAACCTGGCTCCCTCGGAATAACCCGCCAGGCAACGTTACACCACTGAGGCAATCAGGCTTAACGCCCAAAACTGAAGTTCCCATTCAGCCCTATGCAGACACCAACTCAGAGATTAACACATTTCAGCTTAGAGGGATTTATTCTTATAATGTCAATTTGAGATTTTTTGGAGCCTTTTATGCAGCAAAAAGTATTGATACTTGGACTTTTTCATTAGTTCAGACTGAAAACAATGTTAAAATAGCATTTCCCTCAGGAAAGATTCTACTTTTCAGTCCTTTCTAGTTATTATTTTAATCATGACTCTCTAAAAAAGTTAAATGGCCTAGCTAAGCATCAAACTGGGAATTGTTGGAGAAGGTATGCTCTGACTAACTGTTTCTCCATTTCTCAAAAATCCATTTATGGGATTGCAAAGGTATTTGGGTTTATATGCAGCCACTGTTTCTTTCTGCTCCCACAGCAATTTTGTTCTGTATCTGAACTAGCACTTTAGGAAAGAGAAAATGGAAATACTTATTTTCTGCCCTTCGATTTTAAACTCTGAAACATTCTCAGTCTTCTGTTTATAAATAAGAAATGGTACTTGGTTCTTTAAGACCTACTTTCATATTACTGGGAATATCTTGTGTTCCTTTCAACTCTAGCTTTACTAAGAAAAGGTCCCTGCAATGCTTTCATAATCAAATGCATTGTAATTCAGATTCAGCAAAATATTTAGCCTCCTACTGCTTTTGATATCAACACCAAGTTATAACCTACAGAGAAACTTGGAGCCAAAGCACTTCAATGAAGCTGGACCCAGTTCAGCAAAACACTGAATAATGTACTTGTGGTTCACTGAGGACAATGGGAATCAAGCACAGGCCTTAAGTACTATAGGTATGGGTACTTCACCACTCCTAGGATGTAGCTAAGTACATTTTCCTGTAAGCTTCACTGGCTCATTTGCCATTCCTGGCCAAACCAGTCATTCTCAGGAAACAGAAAGAAAAGTTGGTCCTTTTATCTACATAATTTATAGAGTTTGAGTACTTCCACTTCAAGTTCTGTTTTGCAACTAGACCTAATAAAAATGGTGTCTTAATATATCTATGAATGTAATATCTATAAAGAAATGGTATTTACAATGCAAGAAAAGAACTGCTAAAATCTTTCCTCTGTCCCAGTTATTCCAGATCAAAGCTATACAGTGAAAACCTGTTAAAAGAGAACCAGATAAAGAATAAACCTGTTAGGCAAATCAAACCAGCCAGTGGTAAAATTATAAAATACTGAAATAGCTATTAAAAAAATGCATCCCTAAAACCCTCAGCTAGATGAATACATATTTTAATGCTGCTTGACGAAGTGTGCTGTCTCTCATTTTCCTTCTACTACGTAGTATGTATAAAGAAATTATTTTCAGGAATAAATCTGTTCACCAGTGTGTTCTTTTTTCATTGGGATATATATCTCAGCACTCCATCCTTCTGGTATGAAGGAAGTTTGTTTTATTCAGAGGTTTGGAGCTGGAACCTAATGCTTTATTTACTCCCCATACCATAGAAGGCGTTTCCCTATCATGCTTTTGTACTGGCCCCTAATTCTGTTCTGAGAGAGGAACGTACTGGTGATGGTAGACAGCAGCCCTCTTTGTCATCCTACCATTTTTTTGTCCAGTAACTTTTCAAAACTTCACCCAGTTTACTCATTAATTTCAGTTAAAATTGTTGGTATTCTCACATGACACTTACGAAAATCAAGCCTATAAAGGCAACATGTAATGCATACAAGTACTTTCCAAAAATAACACGAAGAATGATCACTCGCACATCTGCTATTTGAAGTCACCTATATTTTTTTCGTGTGAAGTTTTTTTCCTTATTATTACTGTTACTCATATGTTCCTTTTAACACCATAACAAACTGCTTCTACCAGGAAAACTTTATTATACTATGTTTGCTGGCCCTAGCAGAAAAACATTTCACTTCTATGGGATGGTGTAATGTTTTTTTTCAGGTCAAGCAATCAGTTCTACTACTTATACATCATCTCTTTCACTTCCATCCATCACTGCTAGCCTTTCTGCAACTTTCCTTGCAGTAAGCCAAAGCCATCGGGCACTTTCATTATCATAAACCCATACTACGCTTAGTATAAGTATCGCCAACCACAGTCCTAGTTTTCTAGTAACTTACTAGGTATGTCATGTTAGCTAATCTGCCATAAAACATTCATCCGCCTGCAGGGATTAAAAGAATGACATGCTGCTGTTGTGAAAGTATGAACAAGAAAAGTGGTGATTTCCCTGACAGGCCTGGATGGCTTTTGTGAGTTCAGCAACATTAATGTATGGAAAACAGAGCTTCTGTGCTCTACTTGGCCTAGAACATGTCAGTCTATCATGTTAAAAATATCCAAGACTTTAGTCAGCAAACATAAGTACCTTATCCTCCTGCCTCTGATCTTAAAGCCATATGCCACTGGACTTCATCTGCGGAAAGACTGGACAGAAAGTTGAGTAAGTGTAAAATTACTCAAAAAGTCTTCTGAGTCTCTGTGTCATATTTCTTTCACTACCATTAGTAAATCCCTCTTGTCTGTGTCAGCTATGTAAGCATATTTTAATCTAGAAAATTCACCGAACATTCCATTCCTTATGCTATTAATAAGGACAGAAAAAAACCTGATGTATACAGGGCACATTCTTCTTCTGGCAGATCCTGGCTATTAGGGAAAGCAAAAAATTTTTAATGATACGGGTACGTGTCCTACTAGTTATCAGCTTTTAGCCATCAGAATGAGTGAACCAGATACCTTTGAAGAAGGACTTAGAGATGCATTTGCTAAGCTGAAGGCACTTGGCATTCCTGTCCTATCTTATTACGAAGACCAGTAAAGGATAACAATTGTTGGACACTGTTCTTATTTCAAACCTTATGCTATTAAAATTATTTTAAGTTGCTTTTCTATCTCACAAGACTTTTGAGTTACTAAGACACTGTCACAGAGAATAATGAAATAGCTTCTGAGAAGCCAAAGGTTTTTTTCCATTCCTGCCACCACTGAACCTGAAAGGAAGATGGTTATATGATGTGGGAGGCTGACACCATATATGCTTCCTGTATCAAACACAGTTCCAATTTTGCATCAATTTTGTAAACAAATAGAGCAGTCAGAGTGATAAAATGTTACCACATCACGCACTGTTTGAAGGATTACAGGACATTTCTGTCCCCCACTGTTCCCACAAATCCTCAGTAAGGCATGGAGAAACGTGAACACCTACTGACTCTATTTCCTCAAGATCTTTAAAACAGTTGAAGATTTTTACCTAGGTATGAGGCCACTCACACCTAATGAGCTTTAGCCATTTAACTAAGCACCCATGTTAAGGATGCAGTCTGAGCTAGACTATCTTCTGCCAGATGTGTTTGCAATCCCACAAGCACCAACAAAATGCCAAAAGAAAGCACATCTTTAAGTCTGTTCCACTGGGTGGTGTACACTACAGTTTTCATTGAAACAAACTGTCTCAGATAAGCCATGCAAATTATTATGCAGCTGCCTCTTTCCATCCCTTGAAAAAAATACTACTATTTTCATTCTGCAGGTCTTATGATTAAAAGCCATGCTTCAGTCTTCTTCCTTGCAGGCAGGGCAGATGTGGAGAATGCTTGGGGGAATGCAGAGTTCTTCTCTGCACACACTGTTATTCCTGGAGGTAAAAGAAATGTTTCTGCCTTAGGATATCCACGCATAGCTCAGCCTCCTCTCTGCTTCTACTCAGGTCTCATCATATTGAGCCTCTACACATTTCAGGACACTGCTTAGTTTGACTGAGTCCCATTTTGATATTCTCCATAGGCCACAGGGAGCATAGTTCATGCATCATTCTTGTAAATTAATTATGTTAATAGATGAAGGGTGGAATTGTATCAAAAAGTGTGCATGTAAATCACCTAAGCCAAAAAGGTCTTTCCTTACACAAATAATGTCTCTGTTTCCGAGAAAGCCTGAAGCAAAACCTGCAAGACTGCTGGGGATACATCCCTTTTGCTTCCTTATTCATTAAGTCAGTCGAGAAACAGTGGCAGCTCTGCAGCGCTGGGAACACCCCATAGAGATGCTTTGTATTACCCTGAAGCTCCTGGTTCTATTGTCAGTGTTAGTGCTGTCATTCTGTTCCTGCTTCCTTACCGTTCCCTCTTCTCCACAGACACCACTAATCAGCACATGCCAGACCACAGCATTTATTGTAAAATCCTTTCAACCCTTAGTCACCTTGTAACAAATAATGCTGCTCTGGTCACTGAATAACCACAGTGTGCTTTCTGTATACGTATCCAGGCAAGGTGACTGGATTACCTCAGTCAGCAGATGCTCAGCCATGCTATATCTGTGAGATTGCATCTGCTCAACCCATTCCTACCAACCCCAGAATTTATCACATGTAACTACGGTTTTAAGGGGCACTCTACAACAGAGCTTCTGAAATGTACTATTTTACTTTTTCCAGATACAAGGGTTTCCTTAATCAAATGTACCATTTCAAATGCACTTCGTTTTCAAGCCAGATTCCTGCATACCTTACCTCTGTAACAGCACTACTTACTTATTCTGCACGCCAGGGAAATAAAGCAGGAAAGGTAAGAAAGCTGGTGTAACTAATAACATACAACAGTGTAGCATAATTTATCTCCTTTGATAGGAGAGATTTAATTCTTGGGGAGTGGTGACCATTTTGTGCTTTTCATCCTAGGGCTTTTCTCACATTACAAGAGATTTTTACAAGATGAGACTGAATCTTTAGTTGAACTTTAACTACAGGGCATCAAACTACAAGCTGAGGGAAATGGAGAAATAACATGACAACACAGCCAGTTCCTTCTGCAAGAGACCTGCGGCATCTCATTGCAAATGAGACGTCAAACCTGTAATTAGCAATTCAGTCAGTATTAATTGTGTGTATGTTACTGCACATCAATCACTGTCATTTCCATGTTGTCAGGATGTTTTATAGAACCTAATTTGTAAACAATGTGTAAAAGTTTAACCCACTTTAAATTAAAATTGTCAAACATTTGGCATAACCATCAGTGAAGGGAGATAACAGTGTGCAATTGTGTTTTGGCTCCTAAGTAGGAAAAAAGGATGTTTTAGCTATTTGTTTCTATAAATAGTCTTTTAAAATCCCAGTAGGTCCTAAGGGGAAAACAACCATGCATTAAAGGCCATTAGTCCACATGCAAAACCATTGTAACCAACCTGTAACACTTTTTCATCAAGGTTAACACAAAACCGAAACAGCAGGGATACAAACTTGAGAGTCAAAGGCAAAAATCATCCAGCAATTCATATTTCATGAAGCAATATCTGTTCTTGATTTAAAATGTGTCCAGTTTAAGCACAATCCATGGCTTTCCTGGCAAATGGGGGTCCAATTGTTAAAAAAAAATTTAATCTTCCAATCCTTAATTTGTCAATTTAAACATCAGAACTTGCTTTATTTTCATCTGATAGATTTCATAAAGCCCTCTGTGGGAAAATTAAATTTATCGTATATTATGAGAATATATAAATTATATTTCTCATACATTTACTACTACAATCACCTTTTCACCTTAAATTTGATAGATTAAGTAGATGGAGCTCCTGGAACTCTTCCTCTTTAATACATTTTTTTCCTGTGCTTTAATTATTCCACTAGCTCTTCTCACTGGTGATCAACAACCTTGATGAATCGTGAACCTCAGTCTTCCACTGGGAGACTCCTGAAAGTGCCAAATAAAACAAAACTTCTACTTAATATTCTCAGGATTGCACTAAAACCTTTACTGCAAATTGCATTCTTTCCCTCCTACACCAAAACTACTCAGAATTAATTGTTTATCCATTGTTTGTAAGCCACTTAGATTCTGTCCTTAATATGGGCAGTAGGTTCCTTAGGTATGTTTCTCACTGTGAGATTCATAAACACTGAAGCACAACAGCCATCAGAAATTTTTTCATGTGGGTAAAAGAACATCATGAAATTAAATGAATCACAAACTTCACTGTCTCCGCTAGAGAGCTCAGCCTAGACTACAAACTCTAACGCTTGTGTGAACCTGCCAAAAATGCAAATTCCAAACTGGCTACCAGCTTTCCTTTCACTTAAAACCAAACTTAATCTAAAAAGCATATACATTGTACAGCTTAGGCATGGTTTGCACAGTTTTCAGTTTTACAAGTCAAACTTGTAAAGGTATACATTTTCTTTTGAAAATCTAGCAGATATGGAAAGACTGAAAGACTCAATATATCTGCTTAAAGTATAATGGATGTAGAGTATTCATGAACACTGTTGCCATTATCGCTAACAAGAAGGTGTTCATACGAAGACCATACCCCAAGGACTTTAGAATTTTTCAGCACAAGCCTAAACTCTGAATTCTTTCCATGCAAACACAATATTCTCTTGATTAAATGATTAGTACTGTACAAATGAAACGGACGTAAATCTGAGCTTATAGTCCATTCTGAGATTTGTGGTCCATTGCTCACATGAAGATAGTTCTTGAAAGTTCACTTGGATGTGCTTTTCTTACCAACGGCTCAAGAGAGAAATTGCTAGCTTCAGTCCTTGAGACACAGTGCAAAAGTAAAGGAGGAACAGCATCAGGTACATTTTACATAAAAAAGAAGGCAGGGATAAACTGTTTTCTCTACAGCTGTCATTTCCCCTTCAAGTAATTTCAACTTCTTCGATAGTGTTATTGTGAAATTCTGCCCTTCTGAAATTATGAGCACTTTAAAGCAGTCAAGACTTTACACAGATTTTTTTCCTCCATCCCCATATACTGATGTCTGGCCACGCATATGTTACTAAGGGGAAAGTCTGGTACACACCTGGCTTTTCCTCTGGTACACCAGCCTCCACCAGCAGAACTGTGAACAAGCTCCTCCAGATACCATCTCCATGCTCCACCCCCAGATGCCAAAATTAGAAAAAGCAGTTTTCAGTCTGTTGTGGGCTAGAACACATGCTATTCCACAAGTGACAAAAATTCTGTCTCTAAATTGCTTATCTCAGAAAGGAATATTAGAGATCCACTGGGCCAAATTCTTCCTTGAGTTCAGATTAAATTCCATGGGATAGAAATACTGACGTTCTGCTCCAAGCGTAAAGACAGCTTTCCAAGGAACTAGAGGACTCACTGAGAACATAATAAAGTGGACAATAAGCCATGAAAATATCCTGGAAATTTGTGGTAACTACTTTACATGGATGCTGTGATATTAATAATCCAGTTTGCATATACAGTTGAGCAATGTTCCACACTGCTTTGCAACATTTCTGCTTCAACAATCTCGTCTGCATAAGCTGATGTTGACATGGGAGCTAACAAAAAACTCTTTTAAAGCAGAGGTTTGCGATTAGCTTTTGTATCCAGTTGCACACACAAACATAATAACAGACGGAAGATTACTAAAGAGTAGAAGAGAATGAATTTTTCATGTCATTATGTTTCAGAGATGAGAAGTACAAAACAACACCTATTCTATTACATGCCTGGCACAATGGGCTTCTGTCTTTGGGCCAGATGTGATCTGCTTTTTAAAGGAAAGTGGAAATCTAATTAGAACATACTGTGGAGAGACTGACCTTACACTCATCTGAGTTTTCATTAAAGTAGCTACATAAAGCACTTGATATGTTGCAGGCTGCAGCTGTCAGCTTCAGGAGCTACTTCTGAAAGCCCTAAAGAATGAATTGCAAGGTAATGATTGCAGCACGCAGCTTGCATCTCCATTGCAAGAATGACCATTTAATTACCAACAGTTAAAAGAGGCCGTTCCTATGGACTCTGGGTCAAATTCTAGCAATGGTTAAGTACCCACTATTCCCATTTATTTCAGAGGACCTTGCCGGCATTTATCACCACCCAGGATTTCACCCAGTAACTGGATTTTTTAAAGCAACATTTTCTTCTGGAGTTTCAGATCATAGAATCATAGAATCTTTAAGCTGGAAAAGCCCTTTAAGATCATCAAGTCCAACTGTCAATATACCCAGCCATACCTGTAGTAGGGCATCTGATAAGGTAAAAAAAGGTGTATTTGCTTTTAAAAATATTTACTTAAAACAGCCTGCAGGTCTTTATTTACAAATGCACTATATTTTTGGACAATAACATCAATATATCTCACCTGCTGGTTTTGCCTTTCATTATGCAAAATGACTGGAGAGGATGTAACAAAAAGAACTGAGTACGGAGTATTTGTCAGTTTGTGTCCTCTCCCAATTAAATTCACAGCTTTAAGAATCCAGACCTGTCCCTTGATCTGACAGGTAGCACAAGAAAGCACTTGTATTTTAGGTGTTGTCTGTCATGTTTTATCTGAGGAAGACCTTTACATACTTCAACAATGCCAAGAACACAGGCTTCCAAATTCATATACTAAATGGTAGCTTTCATTAATCACCAATTAACCAGGCAGCAATCCAGAAGAGCAGCTTGCTCTTAGAGCTTGATACCAACTGAACATCCATCAATAGATTTCTAATATATCTGAGAACATTTTGTACTTGCACGAAAAATTTCAGCAGCAGAAATGTCAAGAAGAGATTGCAATAATGAATAATTATTTGTTATTACTGCCAAAGAGTTAATATACTAATGGATCTCCACTTTATTGCCCACTTGTAAGCTAACTGATTGTTAATGCATGTTTTTATGTGGTAACATTACTCAAACTCCAAAACATGGCATTACTCTTAGCAAGGAAGTTCTGATACTTTGCTGAGTAGAGGAATGTTACCCATTGTTTCATTGGAACATTGCGGTTCTGCAGAGAGCTGTGTTAAAAGCTGCTGTCTCTTGAATAGTGAGCTTCTAAATTCAGATGTATGCTGTAACTGAATGCAGAAACATGAGAAAAACATACAAGAATTTATTTGTTTTAGTTTCTACACAAAAGGGCTCAAAAGAAATGGAATAATCACCACTATCACTGTAAGTCCTCTAGCACCAAGCACAGTAGCCCATAGTAGAGCCAGATGAGCCTACCTGAAGTACTGTGTTCAGTTCTGGGGCTGAGATGGAGCAAGTCCAGTGTGTCCAGAGGAGGCCACAGAGATGCTCTGAGGTCTGGAGCACCTCTGCTATGGGGACAGGCTGAGAGAGTTGGGCTTGTTCAGCCTGGAGAAGAGAAGGCTCCAGGGAGACCGTATAGCACCTCCCAGTACCTGAAGGGGCTACAGGAAAGCTGCAGGAGGGTACTTTTTACAAGGGCAGGTAGTGATAGGAGAAGGGGCAATGGCTTTAAACTGAAAGAGGATGGATTTAGATTAGATATAAGGAAGAAATTCTTCATTGAGAGGGTGGTGAGGCACTGGCACCGGTTGCCCAGAGAAGCTGTGGATGCCCCATCCCTGGAAGTGTCCAAGGCCAGGCTGGATGTGGCTTTGAGCAACCTGGTCTGGTGGAAAGTGTCCCTGCTCATGGCAGGGGGGTTGGAAATAGATGGTCTTTAAGGCCCCTTCCAACCCAAACCGTTCTATGATTCCATGATTCTAACCAAGGAATACAAGATTGTCTGTATAGGTAAAAGTGATATAAAACTTTTGCCAGATGCAGAGTCATATTCACCTCTTGAGCAGGTTTATGGCTTCATTCTTCATCAAAGCCTCTTTCTTGGACAAATCGAGCCACTGCCACTGAAAAAGGTGTGTTATGCTGTTTTAACACTTGCACTTCAATGCTGCCTATTGGTAGCTTTGAGAACAAAATGTCAACCTGGATTTGCACTCAGTCTCTTTGCTGGGTCAAAAACTGTCTGGATGGCCAGGCCCAAAGCATGGTGGTGAATGGAGTTAAATCCAGCTGGTGGCCGGTCACAAATCGTATTCCCCAGGGCTCAGTAATGGGGACAGTTCTGTTTAGTATCTTTATCAATGATCTGGACAAGGGGATCAAGCGCACCCTCAGTAAGCTTGCAGATGACACCAAGTCAGGCAGGAGTGTTGATCTGCCTGAGGGTAGGAAGGGTCTACAGAGAGATCTGGACAGGCTGGGTCAATGGGCCAAGGCCACTGTACGAGATGAAACAAGGCCAAGTTCTGGGTCCTGCACTTGTGTCACAACAACCTCCTGTAAAACTACAGGCTTGGGGAAAGCTGCGCGGTGGAAAAGTACCTGGGGATGTTGACCGACAGTGGCTGAATATGAGCCAGCAGTGTGCCCAAGTAGCCAAGAAGGCCAACGGCATCCTGGCCTGCATCAGGAACAGTGTGGCCAGCAGGACTAGGGAAGTGATTGTCCCCCTGTACTCAGGCTTTTGTATTTGAGTAAGTACAAGCTCGTCTAGCACAGCCAACAGCAGGAAACCTAAGGACACGATATTTCACTTGGGTGCTAATTTTCTCATTAGTAGGAGGTGATAAATATTTGCTCTGTTTATAACCTGGTCTATCTCTTGATGGAAAAAAGCAAGAAATATTTTCTTTTTTTTCAACAAACCCATGGAAATTGTGCATGATGACAGGAATGGTTGGATATGAACTGTTACTTAACTCTCCCCCAAGACCAGTGGTCAGGAGAGGGAAAAGACCAGAGCCTAAACTTCATCTTCCCATTGCATGAACTAGCACAGAAATGTCCTAATTTGCTGATGTTACAGACCAGGAATGTTCTTCAGAGAACAGGCAGTTTGTCTGACAGACCTGCTGTATAGCACAGCTATAGC
Organism: Eurypyga helias; assembly: GCF_000690775.1. Classification (NCBI taxonomy): domain Eukaryota; kingdom Metazoa; phylum Chordata; class Aves; order Eurypygiformes; family Eurypygidae; genus Eurypyga; species Eurypyga helias. The sequence continues at coordinate 135,850 of NW_010272664.1, forward strand.
ACATCACACACCTCCTGCTTTGATTGTCCCTCATGGGACAATCCAACCCATCAAACAGTGAGGAAAAGAAGCTTTTTCTCCCGTGAGCAGCAAAAATCATTCTAAATGCCAGCAAAATAAACCAGTAAGGTTTTCAGCCCTGCTGCACCTTCCTAATGAAATCACAGACAGCTCTGCAGGGGCAACTTTGTTCACGTTCAAAGCTTTTTAGAAACACTGAATAATCTTCACATTCCTCCTGTGGGCAGGAAAGTATTAGTATCTGGCAATTAAAACCATTACAGAAACAGAGGCACAGGGAAGCTGTAAGAGCACAGTTCAGATGTTCTGAGTGAGTAAGACTGCCCACGCATTCTTGAGCTAGAGAACGATTTGCTTCGTTTGAAGTTCTGCTTTTTGTCTTTGCTTTGCTAAGAGCCAGCACAACTGGTATAAAGACAGCGTTCTTACTCTTCCTCTCTTCCCAATGCAGTTGGTGGTCATAAATAGGTAGGGAGATAAAGCAAAAGGCTCTGAGAAGCATCTGGAGCATGAGCTATGTTTTGCCATATTTTAAAACTCAGAGATAAAGGTTGCCTGGCTGAACATCAAGAAACTCAGCTGTGCTGTCCCTAGGAACACAGTGAATCCATTGCAGCTCAAGAATAAAAATAAAAGAAGAAATGGGGCATGCTCATCTCTGAAAATTGTATCTATAAAGATGCCCAAACATACTGCTTCCTGCAATAAAGGACTTTAACCTATTCCTTCTCATAATTCAAAATGCATTTTAATAATTCAAAGTGCATCAGTACTGAGGAAGTACATGGGAATCCTTAAATATTTCCTGGTTGCAATATTTTGAAAGATAAAAAATGGAGATAACTGCATGCAAATTACAGTTCTGAGCATCTACGGGCCGCCATGCTAACCTGCTGCTCAGAAAAAGGCAGTCATTAACATATGCACGACAGAGAGAAGGGAATAATTTTTCACTGTTCTATCCTGAATCCCAGTCTTTGCACAGATGAAAAAAATTGCAAGTGGAAGCCAATTTTGCCCGCCTAAACCACAACTTCTGCCTCACAGCAGGAAGAAAAAAGTAAGAGGTGAGATTCACTGGGCATTTATATGCTCAGTCAGAACTTCCATCACAGGCACTCAGCCCTCCAGTAGGAAGTTGTAAAAAGTTGCCCAAGAGTGTTAGCAGGCATATCAAACCAGTTGTGTCTTATTGTATTGCCCCAACAGATGGAAGTGTGATCACTCTGACATGGCTTTCGCTGCTCCTTAACAAGAAGTAGTTGTTCTAGCTGTCTAGACCATAGAGAGAATGACTATAGTACCACTCATGAAGGTGAGATCCTTCATGATCATCTAGGTTAGGTCCAGGTTTGCTTCCACCTAGCATGATTGGAGATAACCGTAACAATTACTGAAGGAAAACAGTCAGAAAACCTTAATCTAATTACAAATCTTGATCTGGAAAGTTTCCTAAGGTAAGAAGAATGGTATTTTACCTAACAGTGGGAGGCAGTACCTTCCTAAAGAACTTTGCATCACATACCGATCAGCATTGACTGCACAGGGTACACAGCATCGGTTGTATGAAGTAGATCTCTGTCACCTAAAAATTGCTTTGGCATGCCCTTATTTTCAGTGTTGTTGTCCAACCTCTACCATCATCACACTATAATAAAAGAATGGTGCATTCCATTCAGTTTTACTGCCAGTGTGCTCTCTATGGTTTCCTTTATCTTGGTAACTCAATGCTGGCCTGAAAGAAAGAATGAATATTCAATCTTTCTTCCAAAATGAGAAAGGAAGAAGGTGGGCAATGAGGGGGGTGTCTATCACAGATTTCTTATATTCTCTGCCTTCTACGTTTTGGGATATGTGTACCTTGAACTCCACATCAGCCATTTACATCTGTTCCTGGAGCTTGTCCTCAGTGGATTCAAATCGAGGCCATTTACACCAATCAACACTCCAGGTGAGCTTAATGGATTCTTGCAGTCTACAAATACAGAAATCACACACGGAAAAAAATACTAGAACTATGACCTAAGTCTTTAAGAAAATATTTCTCACTTTCTTTTGTACAGCTAGATAACCAATCATCAGCCAGGGAGGATATAGACCTAAGTTTGCTTTCTACTGCATTTGGCTTAGCTCTTTGTGGTCTGGGCTTAAAATCAGCTAGAAAATAAATGTATTTGAAACTACACAGGCAGAACTGGAACAATACCATCAAGAATTCTTGAAGCAGGAAGTTTCATAGGGCATTCTGCCCTGATGCACATCTGTCAGATTCTGAGAAATGGAAAACAATAAAGTGTAAAACCAGAAGAATTTAGCATAAACTGTAATCTGTATTTTAAGATGGAGTTCACAGTAGCTCATCTTCAGCCTTAATGAAAATACTTGTATTCACTGTGCAAAGAATTCTGCCTTAGATGAAATCTGTGGTATTGCATAGTTCTTGCAGACAGTAGTTTACTAAACTGTGTAACACTGCATTTATTTTTATGATTACTACAATAGTGATGATATTTTCACAGATTTGCAGCATGAAAAGACACAAAATTAGACTATTTTCTCAACATTTTTACTCAATTACTACACTAGGTAGGGTCTGGGCTTTCTGTCTCTAGTCACAAATTGTAGAACAACAATTTCCTGTCTCATCTCCCCATTTTCCTTCCCTGCATGTTTATTTTAAGGGAAGATACATTCAAGTAGTTACATTGTATATGTCATAGGCCATTAGAATGATAAACTTTTAAACAGAAGCCAGGATGGTCCAACAACCTGCAAGTCAAAGTTATAACTTAGACTTCAGTGCTTACCAACCTTAATATACCTTGAGCATCCAACTAGTCAAACAATGATGTTTTGCCAAGTTTTACAGCATGATAATGACTAGATAAAACATCATTAGTTGGTGAATTTCTATTTTAGTTAACTGGTAAATGGACTGATTAATTGTTTATTGTTTATATTATGGCACTAAGCTCACAACCAAGATGAGCATTGCCCTGTAGAAGATATGCAGTACATTAACACCGTGCAGAAAAAAATCATCACTCTCCTTAATTAGTAAAAACAGGCACAATGTAGAACACAGAATAATCTTCCTGAAGGCAAACAGCAGATGAATGATTAATAAGATCCCAAGACTCCTAAACTAATTCATCAGTGTGACCCCCCAGACTACAAGGTGCTCAAGGTATTTTTCTGTGACAATAAAGCACCATCTCCAATCCTGGTAAAAATTAATCAGTAAAAACCAACCAAACAAAGACAAAACCTGCCTTCTAGAAATAAACTCTGAACATGCACTGGGGAAATCTAGCAACATTTATTTACAAGCAGCCAAAGTGTGTGCTTTTTTTAGTTCAGTCTGCAGCAAGATTGTGTTGTCTTTTTCTGCATAATAGTTTGCACAGCTACAATAACACTTACAAAGTGAATTGCCTATGTACATTTAGCCTAATTTATTGCTGAGAAATATGTGCTCTGTTTACTATGAATTCCATGCTAGCCTTTAGATTGCCAAATGCATTTCTTCTCGGGGAACTGTTTTGTTTGATACTGTGCTTTTGTTTGGTTAACAGACATGTCCTCATCCTGTTTCTGTTGGTAAGAGTAGACAGATCACAATGTAATTAACAGATAAACACATAGTGAAGATTGCAGACCTGTCCCAGGATGCCACAATGTAGAGATGCCAAACGTTTTACCATAGAATTACTTGGAATGCTACTGGAATCCTAAGAACACACTTCACAGATCCTCTCTTTGAACCTCCCTGAATGGATAAACTACTACAACTGTCTTAAGACTAAAGATTTTTTTGTTTCCCTTCCTTAAAATTGGGAGGATCCCTCTGAAACCATCCCAGTATACTTAAAGGGAAGGGCTTGATTCCTCCAGTCATTCTCCTCTGAATGCAAGTAGCCAGTGTCCTGCAGCTTTGTCAACCATGTATACAAACAGAATTCTCTGTCAGTCCTTTCTGAAACAGCAGTTTTGTAGACAGTCATGGGGTATAATGGTATAACCTCCAAAATCTCACCATCTACTTTCGACTGTCAGACACCAGTATCTAAGATCACAAGGGGAAAGAGATACTAATGTGTACCAGCTGCAATCACAGCAAGTTTTTATGGTGATAAAGCTAGTGAAAAATCCCTGTAAGCAAATCTATATACAAGAAGGAAAAAAGAAAAACAGATGTGAGAAAGGAAGATTAGAGGAAGATTTGTAAGAAGAAAGTAGAGAAAATGGCAAATAAAGCTTGGAATGACAAGGGGAAGATATAAAGCCAAATACAGAAAAAAGAGAGAAGGGGGTTATGATAGATAACTGGAGAAACAGGCAGGGGCTGACAGAGGTTTAAGGGCTGGTCTGCAGATGGAGTGTGTCAGAGGAAGGAGGGTTTCTGTAGCCATACACAGTCATTATCAACAGGTACAGTGAGTGTGATGAAAAGTAAAGCTTTTGAGGATGTACAAGACTCTGCATATCATTTATTTCATACCATTAGAGCTAAGGAATCTTTCTTCCCTCAGAGGGATATCTCACTGTCCATTTTCCAGAAGTGAAAAGGAATCAGTAGAAGGATTTTCACTACATGTGAGATTTTGTTGTGCATTTTCAACTATTACCAGAATCTTTTCTTTTAAACAAGCAAGTGGCACGAAAAACGATCCTTATACAGTTTTCTGGGAACAAGAATACTAATTCCCAACATATTTTTAGTCCTGAAGTAGCAGGGCATACAGTCATAACAGCCACATTGTGGAGTTACCAGGTTTTTAGGTTTCTTTTTGCTATTGGCATCTGGATGTCCTTCTCCTTCTCTCTTTTCCTTTGTCTCATCCTGTAATTAGCATTTCATTGTTACTTTGACAAATCTATTACACAAAACATCATGCAAAACAACAGAGGACAGACTTCTACTACCTCCTGCTAAATATATATACAACTATCTCTGACCATACTTGAAAGTTTGAAAAGAACATTAAAGCTGAAACTTTCCTCGGCATTTCATTTTAGGCATGTTGAATCATAGAATCACAGAATGGTTTGGGTTGGAAGGGAGCTTGAAGATCATCTAGTTCCAACCCCCCCGCCGTGGGCCGGGGCACC
>NW_010272664.1:141291-162136 GCF_000690775.1 Eurypyga helias
AGGCGGGGGGCCCCCCAGCCGCTGGAGCATCTTCATGACCTTCTCTGGACCTGCAGGACAGTGTCAAATGCTTTGCACAAGTCCATTCATTGCTATGATAGCTCACAGGATATGAGATCAGAACTACTTGAAAAACATCTGCTATCCTAGGAAGAAGTGGCAGCAAATACGCATTTCTGCCATTGCAGGGAAGACAAGAAGGCAAGGGATCATGAGAAAAACAGTCTGGAATCGATTTTAAGAAGTCATCTACATCATCTCTCTGACTGAAAGCAAAGTCAGTTATGCAGAAGCCTTTTCTGACACACTGGAATACCAGTATTGAAAGCTACTGGTTTAAACACTTCAGCTGACCAGAGATTGCTCTTATAATTTTAACCATCAACAGCTATCAAGGATATAGGCCTTAATTATTGCCATATTTACCAAACTTCCTCTCAGGTTCAAAATAAACAATTACTGAAAGGGAAATCAAACATCTCCACTAAAAATTTCATGCCCGATTCATGGGCCAAGTCAAAATTAACTCCAGAAGAATTATTCTGGATTCATGCTGCCTACTGAATACAAGAACGTTTTCTGGAAGCTTAGGTTATATCTGCATCTTAAAATGCAATGGCATATCCACTGGTATGTGTAGCACACAGTAGGGGTTTCCCAACATGGTCTCATTCAGACCATCAGTCTGTCAAACAAAAAGCATGGAAAATGCACTTGTCCAACCTCTGATCTATTCTGTAAGCTCTAACAGCTGCATCAGAAAATAAGGGAAACGTATAGAAATCCTACGGCATATCACTGTTCTAAAGGATATATGACAACGCTTAGGTTCTTTGTAACCGGAGTTTGATTTTGCCTGTGACTTTTCTTTTTTTCAGGTCAGAAAAACAACCAGCACCCTTAGGTCCCTGCAGAAAGCAAAACTCCTCACTCAAAGCACGTGGATTTGTCTGGCTCTCAGTTCATAAACTCTTCTGCTTTATGATAATTTTGTCATTGTCACTGCACTGTTAATGTAAAATATTAAACTGTAAAATCTTATAATTATAATATTAATTCTGTGAGCACATTTCAAAGTAATATTCACTTCTTTTTTTCAGAGATCATTCAGTGAGCACAAGTTATGACTGTGAGAGTTCTGAATAACCGAGGTTTTAGTTTAAGCATAGTGCAAGAAATAACATTTCTGTTTTTCCCTTTAGTGCGCCTGAACAACAGGTTCCTGAGCAAAGGGCCAGATGCTGCCAGCCGTGGTAGCAGTCTCTTTGCTCTGCACAACTGTCATTGCTAGACTGACAGCGTGAATTCACGTGAGCAGCCAGTGGTTACCAAACTACTTTTGTGGAACAGTTTTGTATGCCAGAAGCACACCTATTACACCAACTTACAAACCAATGGCCTTCAATGCTGTTTCAGGACACTGCCATGTAGACATACACATGATACAATACAAATCTTAGCATGAAAACCAAATTTTCTATATTAAAAGGGGACACAAGTACAAACAATTTATGTTACACTGTTCTGCCATATTTTTATTACTTCCATATATACATATTTATTTCTACTCAAAACATTTTTATTATAAGAGTATGTTTGCCTCACTAGAGGAGTCTTTTATTTCTATGAACAATGCAATTTACATATACTAATTACTAAACCAAGAATAATAGAGTATGGTGCTTGTCTTTCTTGCACAATTAGTTACAGATTATGTGAGGATGCTATGCCTTCACAGTTAGGAATGAACAATAAAGCTCATAAAGGAAGAAACAGCAAGTCTTTCAACAGACATTCTCCATGCTGTGATAATGGAGATAAGTAGAGATACAGATTGCATACCCAGATAATGGAATAACTAACACATAAGCAAAATTAAGGGATGGAAATTACTTGACCAAATTAAATTCTTACTGTACATATCAGAGGAACTGTAAGATCCCTGTTGGGATGTTCTTTCTCCCTGGCAATGGTGATTCAGAAGTGACTCACGGTGTCCAGCACCGCAGACCTGTCAATAGCAGCATGCAGTGCCTGTGTAGTCAGCTGTGTTTCAAAACATATGGCATGTTTTTATGCTGCCATTCTGAACGTTTCGTAACTTTGGGCAGGTGTAACTGCTGAGTAACAGCTGGCACATTTTAAAAGTCAATATCCTTTTAAATGAAATCACCTGGGTAAAACAACAAAATATGGAATCAAAATCTGGCTTTAAACTTATAATGCTGTGAAATCGATTACCTGAATGGGACCTTCATCACAAAAAGAAAGTGTGATCTGTGTCACGAAGAGACTCCTACATCATTACAGTGATGCTTCAGATTTGGTGCAAGAAATGTACCTGAGAATGTCTTTCTTGTCATTCTGCAGGTTGCTGAACATCTACTCTATGAGAATTTGACCTACAGCAGAACAATATAATGAAAGAAGCTTTTCCTTCCCATCACAGCAAGAAACAAGGTCATAGATGGGTTTTATTTCTGATCCATCTTGTAACTCATAATGTGCTCCAATAATGGGTGAGTTTATGGTTATAATAATATCACTCTTCACTCTTTCACTCTATCATCTATCACTCTTAACATGATTCATGTTGATGGCATTGCAAAGTATCTTTGGACAAGCAATATTTCTGCCTTCATGACAATTTTGCCAAAAAAGATGATGTTCAGTTTTTTGTTCATTGGAATAGCTATATAGTTAGACAAGAGTCATTAGAGGAGGCCTTATCTTTTCTTATACCAATTGATAACTGCTGTAAGAAAGCAATCAGATTTTCAGATATGCTCCCTTTCTCAGATTTGCTTCCTGACAATGTCATTTCATCATGCCACTTAGAAAAGCACTTTTGACTCCTGGCTATCATTAAAAACATCAAAATTTATATCCAGTATTGTATTTGCCCAGAGCCTGCTGACAAAACCAGGTGGTGAGCAATGCAAAGAAAGTAAAACACACAGGTGCTGACCCCTCCATACATAGGCTTATGTGTGAAAAGTGCACGGAAAACCAGCCCTTAGTCAGTCTTATTGCAAAGTTCGATGAAGATTTTCCATCTAAAACATTATTAGAGAATTGTCTTGGGGCTTAAATAGCATGCAGGGACCTTTTGTCTCACAAAATAGAGTACAATTGTGTCAAATGCTGCCCACATGAGAGAGGCAGACCCTACACAAAAGTGTATAATGCGTATGTGTGGAGCAGACAATTTGTAAGAGAACCACCGTATGCCTTTTGTGGAAGGACATTGAGGCACTCCAAGATTAAAAGACTTGCATGAGGTCATGTAAGAATACATTTATGACACTTGAGGTTAAAATCTTTTGTTTGCTACACAAACAATGTTGTAACTGCATTTACCACTATGCAAGTGCTCAGTGCCCTTGGGGTAAATAGTTCATTCACTTTAAGCTAACCACTGCCATTATATAGTGTATATACTTGTGTAATTGTCCATATTTTATCACTTTCTCATTATTTTGCATGCTGAGAAAGTTATCTTTATTTATCTACATATTTTTATTTTCATGTCTAGTAAAATAACTAAAATGTTGGCTAAAGTTATGACCACTTATTACTTGCATCTTCCAAAAAAATGCATCCATCAAAGGAACCTTGAGATATGTCTCTATATCTTTGCAGCAGAAATTTACATGTATTTTTAGATCAATTCACTCAAATGCTTCTTACAATTCACTGATCAAAATAATCACTGTCTCTGACTAATGCAGAAAATTCAAGTTATTCACAATCTAAAGATTTTATTGTTTAGCATAATCATCTTTGAGCTATTCAAGGAAACAGAAGCCTACTGCATGCTTACATATAATTTGACTCAAACCAGGTGTCCTGCTGAGCTGGCATAGAAAATAAATTCCAGCAAAGTAACAACAACAGTAAAATAGATAACATCTGGGAAAAAAATTGTGTCTGGTAAAACAGAGGCAGCTTCTGGGAAAGCCAAACACATGCAGGGGTGAGCCCATTAGTCTCAATACTCATGCAGCAAAAAAGAATACAGGATAGACACAATAGTTTTTAATACAGCATATCTGGGCTGAAAGAAAATGAGAAAAAATTGAGCCTCTGAGATAATTTACTGGTGGTAAAAAGTAACCAGTGAGGCTTAAGAGGCACAATGTATTTCATGTATGTATTTCTCCTACCTAAAAAAAGAGCAACCCAGAAATGTGAATGTTTAGCTTTTACATTAGTCTTTAACACTCAAATCCTCATTCACCTTTTAGTTTATGTTCCACCTGAAGGATGCAGATTGTCCCACTGAAGTCAACAATCCTCATTCAGCAACACATGTATGTATTAGAACCAACTAAGAAATGGCAGTTTCAGTCGGTCGTTTTGTTTTCTACATACAAACAATGTTACAAGCCTGGACCTCTCAAAGATGCTTGAGCTGAATGTTATTCATTGCTTAATACCAATGACTTCATTAAAGCTTACCTGTGGGTAAGGCTTATGAGAGAAGAGCAAAGACTTTGGAAATCATACTTGTTAACTTGCATACCCCTCTGTTATAAATACAAAATTTAACAGAAATATTATTTAACACTGATTCATTTTAATTAAGATTACCATTTGCCCTCTGGCACAAAACAACTTATACAGCATGATTTCTGTAAAACTAGGTTATGTCTATTAATTTTGAAACCACATAACTCCTATGTATTGAGTAGATCCAATTTATTGTAAAGTATAACAAAAAGTTGTGTTACACTATAGTCTCATAGATAAAGCTAAATATATGGAAAATTCATTCACTTGACTTGATTCAGAATTAGAAAGAATTTGCTTTATATTCAGTTTTTTAACTCAAATGAACAAGAAATGCACACACACATAATTTTTCTCTAAACCTCTGAATCAAAGAAGTCTCTAGAGTTTGAGACTGTTGCTGTTCAATACATACAGACTCTCGATGAATTCCATGAATCTTGGTGCAGGCCTAATGATCTCTGTGTGAAGAAACAGCTGCAGAAATGGGGCGTTACTTCCCCATCCTGGCTTTTATGTATCTGGCTATATTTCTAATTGAATTGCCATATTTTTGAATGGGCCCTAATTGACAGTATATGAACTTTTTGAAGCCCTGGAATTACATCTTTTTCTGTACTTGAGTATACTTTTGATGCTTTAAGCATGAAAACTGGCATACACTGAGTGTTTTACAGAGGATCTCTCAAGAAACTGCATGAACTTGATGGATAGGGGATGCTGGATTTCCCTCTCCTAACTTAAAGAGGTCTGCTTATGGATATTTTCCTCTTCCATAAATGAAACAACACAGGAAATTTCAAGGAAAGAAAAAAATTAGTGGGTACAGTTTCAGACTGACAGGAGAACTGAGTGTGAGCATACAGTCAGACTGGCATGCCCCCCTCGAAACAGAAGTAGCCATGATCTGTTGCAGGCACCAAGCTACACAAAACTATGGTACAAAGTAACAAAATCCAGAATTTTCATTACTTGGAAAAAATGAAGTGTAACAGAAGGGAAAATACTGATAAGCATTTTATACAGTACTAATATATGAAGGAAATTACACTGACTGAAAGGAAGACGAAGAAAAAACGGTAGAGGATAGGGTCAAATATTCAGTTTAAAAAAATACATTCCTACAAAGCTCAGTGAGTTCTTCAGTATTGCAACTGCTACAGGGCAGGAACAAATGGTTGTTTGTCCATTAATTATCTACAGGAAATGCAGCTTCAAAGAGATTCTAGAATGATCAGAAATAACAAAAGCATGCATTGTTGACAGGGTTTCCACTGAATTATTAAAAGCCATAATAAGTAGAAATAATATGTAGTAATAATGAGTACTAATAGTTAAAAACATGTACAAATTAATTCTGGTGCCTTACACTTCAGAAATCAGGCCCAACTAATGTAAAACTACATTAAATAAAAATCCTCTCCTTACAGCAGTTTTAAAATCCTAACTGAATAAATACAGTCTGCAATAAAGACAGAGGTAATTTCAGTCTGGACTACACACGTATCAGTACAGTGCTGAAAAAATGTTTTGAATTCATGATGATTCAAGGAAGGAAAGGAAGATGTCAGAATACACAGTTTTTCAGGAGGGAAAACAGAAAGATGGTTATGAAATAGTCCTTATGTCACAGCAGGGCATTAAAGAATCATTATTATTATATATTAAGACAGCAGAGCTGCTTGTTTATAAAAATCGGTGTACTTGGCTACACGCAAGTAAAAACTAGCTTCTAGGTATAAGCATGGCATGCCTATAAAACAGTGTGCCTATCCAGTCCTTCTTCCATTAGAGCGATATTCTGTACCTCCAGAAGAATTTCTTCGAGGCAATCACTTCCTAAGTTGGGTTATTGGATATCGTTACAATTCATTGGCTCAACACTGAAATATCTGTCATTCCAATGTGTTCATGTTGATCAGACAATGATTTACAGCTCTCTGGTCATTTTAAATATAATACACTGAATAACAAAGTATTGTCAGTGGTTCAGGTTTTTGATATTTTTTTTTTTAAAAAACGAACCCTTTAACTTTGGCATGAATCCAGTAACGTGTGACAATTTCTTACTACACTGAAAGTAAAACTGTGAATTCATCTGGAAACAGTCAATCTGCCTCCCGGAACATAAGCTGACATTTTTCAGGTAAATCAAAAGCTAGTGCTAAAAATTTCCACACTCATTACTTTTTACATTAAAAAATCAGCAACTTGTGTTGGCACTGAGGACAAAGCAACATTTTAAAATGTAAAACTAAAGGATGTTATTCCAAAAAGGAGCCTTGTGAACTTTGGTTTAGTGGCTGAAAAGATGCTAATTACCTACATTGATCATGCAGTGCTGCTGTAGTCATAGACAGTGATATGTCAAGAACAGTGAATCCAATTCATTTATGTTAAAATATGCAGCTATTTCTGTGACTTGTTCTCTTCCTACACTTCTTTGCATGTGTTGGTTTCATTTATCTCTGTCTGGTTAAGACTGTATCTGTTGAAGACTGAAAACTCTTCCTTATACGTGCCTCGTGTAACTATGCAGGGCCCTGACCTGGAGGGCGTTCTGAGACATACAGCTAAAAAAATATCATACCAGTTAAAGGGTTGAAGTGGCTTCCCCTGCTTGCAGCCTCTCTTTAGTCTTCAGAGCCAACTGGCACATGCAACCCTTTACACCTTCCCTCTAGGGATCAGGCTGCTTTCATAAGAACTGTCTTCTCTCAGTTCTAAAGGTATTCCTATTACAGCTTTAATCTTTTTAGAAATTAAAATAACTTGAATCACAAATATCTTGAATCAAGAAGTTCTTAAACTTTGAATCAAACCAGCTAATATGTTCAGCAGATACAGCACATGTAGAAAACTATGTAACAAGAAATCCAACAGCATTTGTCAGGAACATTCAATATGATACTTACTGCAGTGGCCACAGAAATTTAAAAGGTAATAAAACCAAGTCAACATAGACGTGGAAAAGAAAATGTACAGTCATCTGGTTTATTTAAGCACTCAGGAAGATTTTAGATTGAGTAACAGACTGTTTCAATCAGTGCTGCTAAATCCAATGGACAAGTTTCACTCCATTAGATCCAACAGACTCCATTTCTACAGTGTTTCTTGTAATATTAAATTACCAGTGTCCCTCCCTCATCTGAAAGATCTCAGCAGGAGTTGACCCATATTATCTATTTCTAAAGTAGGCCAGAGAGTATACATTACCTGTGTAAAAACTGGGCTGTTGCTTTACTCTCTGAACAGATACCTGCTTCTAAATGGAAGCTACTTTTGATTACCTAGAGCTGTGGTTTAACAAAAAAAATGAATTTTATTAAGCCTCCAGTGGAAAAAAGTTATGATAATTTTGTCTACTGTTTCTGTTGATCAACAGAATCTTGACTCTTGGAAATTAACAAGAGGGATAAACAGCTGTATGAGCACATATGTCTAGAAGTACCTCTATTTTATGGAATTAGCTACTGTTGAGAAAACCAAACCAAAACAAATTCATAAAACAAAACCAAATAGATCCAACATCAGGCTTAACATAATTTATAGTATCTGATGATAAATTCTAATTACTGCTATAACTGAAGTTTTTATTTGCTTTAAATCACAAAGTCGCTTTGATGATATTATACATAGTTTAGTAATACTAAATATCTCTTCAGAACAGAGCCTGTCTTTGATACTAGAACACAGTGTGCTACCAGTCAAGATAAACAACACTGTTTTATTGTGAAGAGGACGAGGAATTTCCCAAGTACTACCTATTGGGTACCCCTTGGGTTAGTTCTGTCACCCACATAAATTCCAGAAACACTGGATACCTCCATCAGTATCTGCTGAAGAATTAAAGGAAACTGGAGAGTAAAATAACACAGACAAGGAGTGAAAGGTATACCGCTCTCATCCATCCTGTTCCAGCCTGTTAACATTTTCAATTTTCCTTTAATTCCAGGGTGACTGAAACAAAGATTAAAAATCAAGGAGGGAAGAAAATGTAATTTCTGCTTTCCAAATACTTGCCATTTCTGAAATGCTGACCATCACAAAACCAACTGTCCCCTCCACCTGAAGTTAGTTTTTCATGAACTCTAACTTGTAAAAGTTTCCTTTGAAAGTAGCAAAGTAGTCAGAGGTGAAAGCATTAGCACAAACTCCTAGATTTATTTTGAAACTGCTGAAGACAATGCCAAAACAAAACATCCTTATCTGCTGGGCTCTGAATCTGAAGGGCATTGTATTTCGTTCTCACTGTTTTGTTGTAAGAAAAGAGTTAAGAGCTGGACTGTAGGTAGCTCCTGGGAAAACCTGTCCTTCAAACATTCTCCAGAGTGCAATGGCAACAAACCCAAGAATGCAAGAGGCTGAATTGATTCCTGACACAGTGCTGTTGGCTCTTGTCCTGTCTGAATGTGGTTTACAGGTTCAATTATGAATTTTGCACAAAAATTAATAAAATGTCTCTACTTTGTTACAGCACTGCCATCAAGATAGAGTGTACTGGTATACCCTGAATTATGACACTACAGAAAGTGGTTTCACATTTTATGAAAATCTGCTGAAGCTATGAGACATTGCTCCCTCCCCAGCTTTCATAGCTGGGACAGCTGTGGTGCTGGGGACAGGAACCTCGGCCAAAAGCGATTAGGGTTAGGGTTCGGAGAACCAGAAAGCCCACACGTCCAGGGACAATAAGGATTGCAAAGGCCTGCCAAGAGGAGCACAGCACTGCACCGACATTGCTCCCTCCCCAGCTTTCATAGCAGGGACAGCTGTGGTGTTGGGGACATGAACATTGGCTGAAAAATATTAGGGTTACTGTTCAGATACAGAGAACCAGAAAGCCCACAGCTGAGGGATAACTGGGACAGCGATACTGGTTTTTCACTGAGAATGTAAAAATTTGATCTAGTTTAATTACAACCAGATTTGATTATGGCATGTTTATTTAAATTTTTGATGCTTGCAAATTCAGGATGATTTGATTCAGATCAAGTGGAATCTGTCTAAGTGAAAGGGAAATATGAGTCACTGTACAGCAGCGCTAGGCAACATAAGCTATTAATACGTCAGCTGAAGAAATGAGAATATTTAAGAGACTTATGGTTAGTTCAGTGGATATTCATGTTTGGAATCAGTACTACTGAATCCAGGACTTTACATGCCATTCCCCTCACCTCCTCTGATAATCTAGATGTGATTTAGGTTTTTGCAGCCTCCTCACTGTAATTCTATGCAGGTATACTTCTGCTGAGGACACCATGTCATAGTAGATATAGTATCATTTCTTCTGCAGGGCAGATTCCAGGGCAAGATTTTAAAATGCAACCATTATCTCTTGGGGTTCTAAAAAATTCCATCTCGATTTAAAAAAAAAAAAAAATCTATGCTGAAAGTAAAATCTCCACTAATTCCAATGAGAACCACACTATAAAGACTTCACTGGGAGCTGATCAAAGTCCTCCACAGACTTTTACAGAAGCCAGATGGTCTGGTTCATGTAATGGTCCCACTGTTGGAAATACAATTACTTAAATGTCTAAAGTTGTATATGAGCACAATGACTTGCAGGGCTGCATATGCTTCTACTGGTACACACAGAATGTAGCAGCTCTTATGGTAAGTTTGAAAATGTAAGTGTGTGTAAGTATTTTTCATGCTAAGCCTTTGTCACATACTGCTTAAAAAATGTTCAGCATTATTTCCTAGAAGTAATGAATAAAGTAATGCATGTTTTCAATAATGAACCTGAAAACTGTTTTTCCACTAAATTCTTATAGTACTTAACTAACAATGTCAAATAGCACGTGAAACAGCAAGCTAAAGAAGCATCATAAGGCAAGTATGTGCAAAACACTTAAATAAAGCCCTAATCTTAGCCAGGGAGTATTATCATCACTTCTGTGCTACTTCATCTGTTAGTGCCATCATTGTCCTTTGGACCAAGACAGAATATTTCCAAATTTTAACTCAACCCATTTACATCAAGAAATGCTATGGGAATTTTTAGTTTACTGCTCCTTACAATAACACTGTCTCCCAAAAAACACTCTAAGTTTAAAAACTTTTCACTCTTCTAAAGTAGACTGCACAATTTTTTTAAGCAAAAAAGGACAAAGTAAAAATATGTTTTCATATCCATGCATGCAATTCCTAACATTAGTTTGGCATATACCTTGTGAACATCTCAGGGCAGTGCACAGTGTTTTTCCTGACCTGCACTCTGAGACCTATGTTTAATACAAAATTTATCATTCTGTGTCCAATCTGCTTCAGCCAGAATGACAGCCAAGAACCACAGAATGCCAGTGCAAAGCACAACAAAATATATGTAAGATGCAGCTGTGCATGCTCAGCCACGGCCTTCCTGCACCTGCAAGGCAGTAGTGATGACACAGCAGTTTTCCAAAGCTTTGTCCTCATCAGCAAGAGAACGTGGCTCCAACTGTTAATCATAACTTCTCTCTGTTCAGCTATAAGGGTGGCTTAAGTACAGAAGCCTACATAGATGCCACAGAAGACATTCGTCCAGGATGAATGATACTGCATTTCTCTAGCAGTATGACAAGATTTTGATTTACAGGAAAATCAGGTCTTAATCACACTTCACATCAAGGAGTTAAACAAATGTATCATGAATATAATGCACAGGTTGTTAGCTGCATTAAAAGCATTATTTCATCATAAAGCCTTGAAGCTGATACCAGAGAGTAAGGGGAGTTTTTCTCCCACTGTCAAATTGACCCGTAAAACTGATAAATTGAAAACAAAATCCTGCCTTACATCATCTGCCTTCTCTTAGCTGAAAATAAATTAGAGTAAATGCAATGCTGGCGTGGCTAATAATGCAGGACATTTCTACCAGCTCTTATGCAGAGAAGAGAAGATACAGACACTTTATCCCCTTCCAGTTTATAAATACACTGTAAAAGATTGAACCTAAGTGTAATTAAGAGGTTATTTTTGTCTTAATTCTCTAGATGTGCACACAATAGACGATGCTGCAGTTTTGTAAAAGCTTTTTAAAATGCGTGGCTCCACACAGACATTTAAGGATTTAATTGATACTGCCTCTTGCAAAGCACAAACATCATCAGTTACAGCATCTTTCATGCCACAGGCACTTCAAGAGGGAAGAGAAGACATACACTCTGCTTATTGTTTTCGGTCTAAACATACATAAAGAATCTGTCAAATAATCACATTGGTAAGAGAGAAATCACTTTTTATGCACAAAGCACCAGGCTGAGGCTAAGAATGTATATGTACATGCACAGAGATACGTATCTACTGTTGTAACTGGTTGCACAAACTTCAGAAATGGTAATGACAAGATCTGTCACAGTCACATAGCGCAACTATTGGATTAAAATAAATATAGTACGTTTTGTTCATTGTTACCTTGTCCAGTTCGAACCTCCCACAGCCATGACAGAGAACAGTGCAAGGAGGTTGATATTTACATAAATTAAAATAAACAGAAATCATCTGCTGAAACTGACTGAGATTCAATCAAGAACTGTACATTTCCTAACAGTTGCTTAAGATGCAGATGACAATGAAGGTTGTGTTGGGTGCATGTGTTTGCACCGGCTGACTACTGAAGGATTCAGTCTGTCTTGCTAGAGAATCAGAAGAGTGAAGACTAATACACATAGTACTTTTTCTCTGATATTTTTTAAGCTACCAAATTTTTCTTATGCAAAAGACCTCACACTCTCCCTTTTACCACCTCACCACAAACAAAGCTGGAGAGATGTTGTATACTTTGCACAGCACCAAATCCTGATACTTTTAAGATAATGGCAAAACTCTTACTAAATTGCACAGGCACAAAATTTTGTCCATTAACAAACTACAACTCTAAATAAATACCATCAATGTGTCCTCAAAGCCAGAAACAGGACTCAGCTAACAAACCCCTTGGAGAAGATGAGTCAGTGGCAAATACTGCCCTAGCAGTGTAAGGCTTTTGAATGTCCCACAACTTTTTATTTCTCATTTCAGCAGGCAGCCATCTGTAGAAACTAAATGGGATTGTCTCAGTCCACTCAGTAAACAAACAGAAAGTTTTAAAGCAATAATTCCAAAATAGCCCTACATCCTTCAGGTTTGGAAATTCAGAGGACTGTCCTGTAGCCAAGCACTACACAGCACCAGCTCAGAGCGGAACATCTTTGACAGCAGGTTGCTGATGGTCTGCAGCCCACCCCCAGCCAAGGTTACAGCAGCTCTCAATTGCTTTTAACCTCGTATAAGCAGGGGCACAGGTTCCAAGCATATGATGTCCTTGACCCCCTAGGGAAAGCAAGGCTGTCAACTGATGGCACATCAACAACTTGACGGTAACAGTCTGTGTTCATGCTCTAATACCACAGAAAATGTAAAATGCACAAACCACAGTGACAGTGACACTGCATTTACCCAGAGGTCCAAGTATATGTGTAATAGTTATCATGGACTAATTGAAACAGTATACATTTATCAATTATATTGAGAGCTAAGGTGCATTCGTGTACACATAAGCCTTAAATCCTGTGTGAAAAATTTTGAGTTCTTGTCAACCCATTTCCTAGCAGTCTCAGAATATCTGTTCTTTATCCAACTTGACCCGTATGTAGGGATGGCAGCCTCGGAGAAAAGAAGGGACTCACAAGCAAAGGGAAGCTGACCACCTCCAAGGGTAGCACAATATAAACAAAACACTCTGAAGAATCCAGTCTTGCCACAGCAACGCTGAATGAAACAAATGCCAACCCATCCTGTTTTTCTTTGCCCAACCTGTAGATTGCATATTGCTAAAAGGTATCTGCTGTTTAAAACTTCTTAGAGTTACTAGGCACAAGAACGATGAGTTACAGCAGAGTCTGAACCCTTATTTGAAAGGTCTTGCTTTTGTTAGTACTTTTTCAGTGTTGACAAATCTATTTGCTGCTTAGGGTGACCTTAGTGGGTCTATCTCTGGATAGTATAAAGGTGATTCAGGGCTTTTCTACAGGAAACAAAGAGTCAGTAAAGATCCCGAAATGGCATAAAGTAAGGAAACTGGAATACTGAAAGAACTCTTGAAAAGCCGCACCAGATCCTATCGTGATCATCAGATATGTAAATGTTGTATCAGTCTACAGCAAATTTCTAAAGGCTAGAACAGGCAGATGCCTATAAAATTATTAAAAGATATAAAGACCTGCAGACTAAATTATCTGACATACGCGTCTTAAAATAATAAGCGTTTTGCATAGATGTCATTGAAAAAACTACTACAGAAATTTTCTAGAACAAATAATCTCTAACATCATGTTAAGCCAGTATGCAGAGCAGTGTGAGGAAAACAAACAGAATCTTGGTTCACAACGATATGTTTTGCCTTATCTTCATTGCATTTATATGATTTTCATGGCATATTCTTCCTATCTGAGCATGTTCTGTTGTCATTTTAGCCATGCAGAAGGAAAAGGAAAGTAAATATAGAACAATTCTTACAGCTTTTTCTTCCAACTCTTTATTTTTCTATAGTACACAAAAAAACACCCTAGTTCTTGGAATAAATTTGCAAGGGTATTATGCTGCCTTGTCCAATATTCTTTAGGAAATAACACTTTTTGTTAGACATTTCACACCGTACTGATTTTATCATTATATATCCTGTGTGCATTCAGAATGTAAACTAATAAAATGTCTACTTTGGCCCATCAGACAGCATAGGGTGCTTGCTCTACTGAAGAAATTAAATGCAGTTGAGCTGAATGCCTGATGGTTGATTAGGCTGACATTTTGCAATTTATTAAAACAAATAAAACGAGAAGGAAAGTATAAACAAATTAATTTCACTTCTAAGACTGACAAGTCTATACTGATAAAGCTGGAAAGCTATGGTAATATTAAGAGCACAATTAAAGTCTGATATTATTTTAAACTATGGGAAGGTGTAACAAGCCTTGAATGGAGTCTGTAATTTTGACAAGCTTTGATACCAGTCATTTTCATTAATTATTCAATAGCAACCTTCATTAGGTTTTCTGGAATGTTGACCACTGTGTGTTTCTTTTTTCCTACTTTTAGGAATGTCCTGACAGAAAAATAATTAAGGAAAAAAGAAAAAAAGGGGTTTACACTAAATCAGATTTTGCTTTTCAGAGTGATATAGCTACACTGTATCACTATAGTTCTGCCTTTTGTGATGAACGGATCCTGTACCTAAAGCCATTAAACTTTGTCATTAATTTTCAATGAGCTTGGGATAGAACCTTAATTCCCAAAGCAACAAACCCTGAAGCTCTTCACAGTCAAGAATCAAATTTGCAAGGATGGAACTGGTCTTTCACAGTGGGAAGCTTTTGAATTCTTTATCAGAGGAGAGCCACAAGCCTTACTGCATTCAGAAGATACAGTTCAATGAAAACAAACAAACAAAAAAAGAAAAATAGGAAACAGAAAGGAAAATTATGGGCAAACAGAAAAAATGGAGACAAAAGGAGATGGACAAATGAAAGAAGGGGAAACCCAAAACCTTAAGTGGCCTGTGAAAATCAGAGAGAAGAACAATACTGTAGGATCAGCACGTACTTCGGCATTGTTGCTTTGGGTACTGTGAAACAATGCTGACCAACTAATTGACTTTTCACAGAACCACTGGAAGGCTGAAGTAGAGAGTGATCTCTGGAAGACATCTAATCACCTGCTTGCTTAGACAGTTTCATCTAGAACAAGTTTCCCAGGACCACGTCCAGACAGCTTTTTACTATCTCTGAAGTTGGAGACTCCACAGTCTTTCTGGGAAACCTATGCCAGTTCTCAGCCACCCACTGTCTTTTAAAAAGAAATGTTTCTTTTGAAATTAAAATGGTGGGGAGTCTTCCTTAATGGAGTAGAACCTTCCTTAATGAACATATGTTTGAAATTGCTTCATGTGAATGAACAAGAAATTATTTCTTTTCAAAAGAAAAAAATTTCCAAAAAAGACGTTTTGAAACATTGCCACTGTAATCAAATTATTTTGTGTTCATATGAAAATTGATATCATAATTATGTCCTGAATTATTACCATAAAGTCAGAAGTTACATTAAAAACAGCTTTCACTGTCACTGAATCATAGAATGTCCCTCACTCCTGGGGCTATGACTATGAATTTTCAACTAATATTATGTGAAAAAAGAGAAATATTAAAATGTTAAATATTAATATTTTTCATGGAAAGGCCACTGACAAAGAAGAAAAAAGTTCACAGGAAACATTCTCACCACCTCTACAGCAAATCAAGGAATTGGGCTGTTTACAACTCAGGTCCACGTTGTTCATTTTCAGCTTGAAACGCCCGTCTTCTCGAGGAAGTGTGCTACTGCCCTTGCTCTAAAAAGAACTTTTCAAGGGGTGTGAGTTGCCATGTATTTAGTTTGGTTTTGTTTCCTAATTTTTTCATGGTCATAGAGTCACTTTCACCATTTGAGTCCTCCCAAATCTCTCCTTTCCTTCACCGTACTGGAAATATTGACTAATTCAGCTGATTTAGTCTCTTCATAGATAGCCTCTAGGAAGAACATCTATGGAGGTCTGGCTTTTTCCTACAGCCTCTGAAAATTTCGAAAATTACTACATGATTATAGGGGGGTCTCTTCCCCTGCAGCTATGGAGAATATTTCAGTTCTTGTTCATATTATGCTTTAGTTTAGCACAGTGAACATATTATCTTACATCAACTAGAATCCAAAACAGTAAGTGGCAAACTCATAATCAGCTCTATTAGTGTTTGCAGAAACCCACAGGATTATAAGAAATTGTTGAATACTAAGCATACTTAGCATATTGCTGTTTCACAGCCTATCCTTTTCAGCTTTGTTTGCTCTTATCACATCTGAGCTCTTCCTAAAGAATATTTGCTGATCTTCATTCAAGATGGGTGTGAGAGGCATGAATTACAAGATTAGTCAAACCACACAATAAACTGGATGGGAGATAAATGCCACTTCCCTAATGCAAGTGTTGTTGAAATTGCTTGATGCGAATGAACAAATTAAAGCAAGCTCCTAAGAAAGTTCATTTTCAGGCAATTCTGCAAATTACAGCTGATGACAGTGTAAGTTGCTCCTGTCCTCAGATAGCAGCAATGTATGTGATAGAGTCATCGTGGTACCACAAGACACCAAAGTTCAAACAAGGCTATGTGGCCAGAAGACACACAGTTCTTTTTCCTCCTTCTCATTTATATACCAATGGCTGTAATTTTAGGGCAATGTTACATTTTTGTTAGTTGGTTAGGTGTTAGTATGAAATAGTTGGATTCAGAAAATAAATGATATGTTTCTCTGAGTCTTTTTGACTGAAACAAATATATTCTTACCGTCATTCATCTCAAAATTTAGAGAAAAGAGCAGTGTGAAAACATAGATCTCGCCATACAAAAATCTCCATAAAAGAGAAGATTAAATCTCTGGCTGATGTTAGTAGGCCTGACTGTCACTCTGTTACACCAGTTTTGTGCAGATTTCACAAAACTGATACATGACTCCACACCACAAGTAGGTAGACTTAAACTTGTTATAAGAACTGAATGCCCTTCTGCTCACAAACTGGCTATGGCGAACAGCAAATCTGTGAAACCAAACTGCAGCATGGTATTAGGAATCGGCGCTATGTCGATTACTCATTCATCAGCAAACAGAAACAAGACTACACTGATATCATGAAGATTGGTAAGCAGATATGTAAGGCTGTAATTCTAACACTCAAAACCTGTCCTGCCTTTTTAAAAATACAGACATAAGCTCAGGCCCAAATACCATTCATTTGAGCTCTTAAAAGCAATCCCTTTTTTCCCCATTGCTTTGGTTTGCATGTGGTCCCACTTTTCACATAACATCATGTCTATGCCACTCAGGAACCATTTCATAAAATCATGAAATCAATGTTCATCCATTGATTCTATTGTTACAAAATACTGGATTATGCAGAGTTTTAAGGATATTTTTTTTTTTTAATTTACTAAAGGCTGAAGTGAGCGAATGACCCATGTGTGGTCATATAGAAAGATACCTATCTGCAGGACTGAGGAGAAAAGAAAAGCCAGGGCTGGTTCTAGGGTTGGACCAAGCAGGTGCTTGCCTGGTGCGACTAGAGTGATGGGAGTAACATACCACCCAGGGCCCATGGCCTAAGCCCGCTCCACCACAGCCCTAGCTGACTCCCTCTTTGCTCCTGCCGTTGCTGCCAGGAAGGGAAATGCTACAGTGGGTGAAAGAGGAGCTCATCAGGGAGCTGGGATTGAAAGAAAAGACTTCTTCCACCAGTAAAAGTTACCATCCCACCGCTCAGCACTTGAATGAATTTGTCAGGCCCTATCTTTGCCCTTGCCCCTCTGCTTCCCTCAGGACAGGTAGGAAAAAAAGTACTTAAAAAGCCTTGGGCTACCTTAGAGCAGTCCCCCTTGAACAGTGGAGTTCAAATCCCCACCGCGCCGGGTTCTGGCTATCCCCTCTGACTCTCATGTTGGAAATACCTGCCTGATGTAGTATAAGGAATACTGAAACATCTTGAAAATATTCAAAGCGTATGAAAAAATTCTATGTCTGCTTTCACTTAGCAGTGGTCCTGCATTACTTCATCTCATTTATTTCCCTGCTTGTTTAATTTAACACAGCAAAACTCATCTTACGGTTTGGAATACACTAGTCATTTCAAACAAACATCCAATTACATAAGCTAAGGATTGTATTCTCACAAGGCTTCCATTTACGATTAAGCATTTGCATGTTTATTAATTCTAAATTCATGTTTGATTTCAAATGCATAAGTTTGTGGAAGAAAAAAAAAATCCAACTATGATAAGGAATAGCTTCTCCACTAACAATGAAGTAAATCTAAAAAAGCTTAATATTTTTTCCACTATCTCTCTGGCCTCCTTCTCAGATTCAGAGTAAATGTCAAAAAATTATTTCACCACATGCAAAATTCCACTTCAGTTTCAGTCACCATCTTAATTTGCTGTACTGCTTATCTGCTTATCTGCTGCTAAAAGAAAGGTTTGTTTAACCTAATCTTCTCATCTCTGAATCATGACAGAATATCAAGCCTTAAACCAAGCAGTTGAAAACCTGGAATAATTTATAATTAGCAATGCTTCTCTGCATCATTTTCTCCTTCGAGATCAAGGAAAGACAGCAGAAAAGCAGCCTTGTTTCTAACAAATTAGGCCCAAGCTAACAGAATTCAAATGATCTCTGTATGGAGCATGTAGGTAGCTACATTGGTTCCCTTATAAACATTTCTGGAGTGGAGGAGACAGAAGATTTTGTTACATGAACCTAACATTTTCTAAAACATGGGTGCATGTTTTTGCAAAACAACAACAACAACAAAGGTATAAAGATATCAACAGAAACATTATTTGTTAAAATAAGCTTATATTCAACTGTCGTGTCATTTTCTAAGAACAGCTGTGACAAAGAAGTCATCCAAAATAACAGAAGCTGAAAATGGTGGCAGAAGTCAACGGGGAAGTGTGATTAGGCAGTTACAAGAGATTTTCCCATAAAATTCAATTTAAACAAATGGGTTCCCTTTAAGGGAAAAAAGAAACCGACCAAATTTATAAAGTTACCATAGCTTATTTATATAAGCAGGTTTATCAAAATTACATTTAACATTTTCCAAATATCTAGCATCCTAAATAAATGTTCTCCTTGATCTGTTAAAATTCATAGAGACTCCAGAGAAGTTGCCAATTTGTCCTAACCACACAGTGAAAGAAAGTCCTTCTCTAAGGATGTTACTATCTGTAGGAGAGAGGGCAGTGTGTGGGTTGGGATCGTCACCCTGCCTCACTTACATATATTAAAGAGATGTACTGCCAAATCAAGTGACAAAAAAATGTGACACCTGTGGCATCTTAAGGCTTTGACTCCAGAGTCCAGAGTTAAGAAGCCCCTGATATTCTTGTGCCTGAGCACTCATTCCTCCCACTGCCTTTCAGTTCCCTCCTCTTAGATGCAGTGATGCAGCTGTTTCTGCAGCCATGCTGTAAATCAGATGATTGAAATAATCCAGACTCAATATAATCTGGTTTGTGTTTGGAAAAGGTCTTGAAAGGTCTTTATAACTTTAAAGGTAGTGGAAGGTGAAGAAAAGTAGGAGTGGAAACTTTGAGCTTTGACTGGAAACATTATCTATCTAAACTTTAACTGGAAATTCATAGCCAGAATATTTCTGCATCTCACAGTTGTATTAAAGTTCCCCTCCAGCCCCAAGCCCTTCTATAAAACAAGAGAGGATAACTAGTTCAACTGATCATCACCTCTCTGTTCTGAACAGCCTAAACTGGTCTGACACATCTACAATGGATGTCCTTAGACAAGTGTCAACCTAGTCAATCCCATTTTTAGTATTCTTTCTGATAGCAATATCATTTTCATACCTCTGACTAAGAGCTACAGTAGTATTACGCATTTTAAGCATAAAACATGCTAGAGAGATATCTGCATTTTAGGCCAACAGTCAGTTCTGCAGATTTCTTAGGGCAGAACAGATATTACACAGAAGTTTTGGGTGTTGATCAGCAAAAAGAGTGGGTCCCGATGGAATTCTAAAAATGCAAAATGGGAACACAGAAAAAACCCTGAATCTGCAATATTAGCACTGATGTCACTAGGAGGGAGAATCTTTACATTCCTCAACCAGAATGCATAAACTCAGAAAAATTATTTAACTGCTAACTTACAGCAAACTTGTTTAACTGGAATTTCAATCTTATAAGCCTCCTTTTCTAACCTAGGGATGATTTCATAGCCTTCTGCTTCATTGGGTTTAGGATTCCCTTGGTTGTAAAAATCTCTCAAAGCTGCTTCCCTTCACGAGCAGTAAATTGCAGAGGAATAATTTCTCTGCAGTATTTTCTTAGTGCAAACGTCTGCAAATAGATTTTTTGCTCTTCACCCTCCCTTTCAAGATACAAATTCAAAATAAACAAGCCAGATTGTCACTGAACATATGTACATCTTGTTCCTCAAGTGGCTTTATAATAAGGCAACATAAATAAAGTATTAGACTGGCATTAATAATAAAGCCTACTCAAAGAGCTCACAGAAGCACTGCAGGGGCAAGGGGGGTGCTTCATAAAATTTCAAAGAAAAACCTCCAAAATATAAAAAAGAACACACTGTGCTAAACTGGGAAACCTAAGATCAAAAGTATTTCTTCCTTCTTAAACTAAAGGAAGGAGGTACAGCTCTTGTTCTATGGGAATCCCAAACAACAAAACATTTCACTATGATGAAATGTTTTATGTTAACTGTAGCATTTTTTACAAATCTCTCTACACTATTGTCGTGGTTTAACTCCGGC
>NW_010272665.1:0-16037 GCF_000690775.1 Eurypyga helias
AGATGTTAAATGGTACCAGTCCCAGCACCAGCTCCTGAGAAAAGCCGCTCATTACTGATCTTCATTCAGACATTGAGCTGTTGGCCACCACTCTCTTGAGTGTGACCATCCAGCCAGTTCTTTATCCATCGAGCAGTCCATCTGTCAAATCCATGTCTCTCCAGTTTAGAGATGGTGCAGGATGGTATCGAATGCTTTGCACAAGTCCAGGTAGATGACAGCAGTTGCCTGTCCTTTATCCACCAAGGTCATGATCTTATCATAGAAGGCCACCACAGTCATCAGGCATGGTCTGCCCTTAGTGAAGCCATGCTGGCTGTCACCAATCACCTCCTCATTCTCCATGTGCCTTAGCATAGTTTCCAGGAGGATCTGCTCCATGATCTTGCCAGGCACATAGGTGAGACTGACTGACCTGTAGTTCCCTGCATCCTCTTTTTTTCCCTTTTTAAAGATGGAGGTTATGTTTCCCCTTTTCCTGTCAGTGGGAACTTCACCAGACTGCTATGACCTCTTGAATATGATTAATAGAGGTTTCTTGACCTCATCTGCCAGTTCTTTCAGGACCCGCGGATGTATTCCATCAGGTCCCATGGACTTGTGCACCTTCAGATTCCTCAGGCGTTCCCGAACCTGATCCTTGCCGATAATGGGTGGTTCTCTGTTCTCCCAGTCCCTGCCCTTGTCTTCTGTGACTCTGGGGGTATGGCTTTTGCCCCTGCCGGGTATGGCTTCTGCCCTTGCCAGTGAAGACTGAGGCAAAAAAAAAAAAGCATTGAGTACCTCAGCCTTCTCCATGTCCTGGGAAACCAGCTCTCCCATTTCCTTCCACAGAGGGCCCACATCTTCCCTGATCTTTTTATCTCTATGTACCTATAGAAGCCCTTCTTGTTGGCCTTGATGTCCTTGGCCAGGTTTAATTCTGCCAGGGCTTTGGCTTTCCTAACCTGATCTCTGACCTCTCAGACAATTTGTTTTGACTTTTGGCTTTCTTATATTAGGAAAAAGTTGGAAATTAATTTACCTCATAATTAATATGTATAATTATAGAGTTTATCTGTTTGAAAGTGTTTGTTCTCTTGTTTAGACATGTCTATCATAGGTAATCCTTCTAATAGTCATGGAAAAATATTAAAATAGAACCAGTAAAAACACATCTTGGTAATGTCTGATAATATGAAATAACTGTATGAAATTGTGCTGTGCCTGAACCTACCCCTGTGGAAACTATTGTTCCTCTGGTTTTCTCATTTTGGGTCTGTAATCTTCTAAGAACAGGTTTTATTTTCTGTTTGGTTGTGAGTGCAATACAGAAGTTCAGAAGAATGCCACTTTTCATTAAATTTGGTATGTTCGTGTAAAAGATTAAAGAGTTCAGGTTTTAAGTTTTTGACAGCACTTTGGGTCAATTCCTGGTTTTAGCTAAATTGGTTTAGTCTTCCCAAGCTACACTAATACGAATTCCTGCACGTATAAAAAAGCTTTGTGAAGCATAACGTGTCTACAGACTTTTTTTATAAATGTTGCAGGGAAAAATCAGACAGGATGGGTACATCAAGGGGAAAAATCCTGGCTAAGCAGTCAACTTGCAATAAAAATAAGAAAAGTAAAGGCTGTAAAAATTAATTGCTGAAGTAGCACAGTATCCTCTTTGAAGGTGTAGGGGAGAAGTGTGAAGGACAAGAGTGACTCAGCTGAGACATTATAAATTGCAAACTTTAGGCGTTCAGTTTCTTTTCAGGTTCTGACATATATACTAATCCCAACCAAACCCCTGTTCGTTCAATATTCATGAATGAAAAGCCATTTTGTTCTTAAGTCTGCTTCAAAGAACATGTTCCCAGTACTGAGATCAGCCTTTGGAAGCTGAAAATTTTGGATGAACAGGTGAGTTTTGAGAGATGGTGAAATAATAAAAAATGAATAAATGTCAAGCCCAAACATAACTCAAGCGGTTTCCATGGGAACACAAATGTGTGGCTCCTGTGCGTTGACATAGTAATTTGATTGCATGTTGGTTCTGACCTTACAACTCTAAAAGGCTAATCAAGAATTCCAGCATTTGAGGATCCTAACAAAGGATCGTTATGCTAATGGCTCCTGAATTATCCCTAAACTCCTATGTTAAAGTTCACAGCTGTAAATGGCTCACAAAGAATCTGAAGCTTAAATCATTAAATGACTGAGTTCCACTTTACCCCCGGCAAAGTACTCTACAGACTGCTCGTACAAAGGGAACGGGCATGGAAATGCTCTTTAATGTATGTCATGGTGATCTTGGAAGCTGAAGCAGAAGTAACATTGAGCAGTAACCTTTATCTAGTAAATACCATGTTTTCATAGGCTGCCGTTAGGGTAGATGTACCCTAATGCTCGTTTTGGGGTAGCGCACCAGCAGTCACACAAGGCCCTTCTGGCGGCCTGCAGCCTTTCCTGCCTCTGATACTACTTATTGCACTGTATGTTAAAAGAGTTTCCCAAGGCAAAAGCTACAATTGCAGAGATGTTTAACTCCACGGAGACCTTTGGAAGTGTAATTGATTACAGATAACTTGTTGGTTAGTGTGAAACATGTCAAAGTGCCTGTTAACTTAGCTGTTTATGTGGAGCTTTGTAGAGCTTGCAAAATAAGTTGAGTTTATGTGAAACAAGTATTTTGGCCTCTACTGATCTAAGTGCATAGAAATGTGAAAAGCTTCCCGTGCTAATTCATGGGGCTTAGCAATTTTTGTTTTGATGTGCAGATTTGAAGTCACAACCTGAGCAGTGGCCCCTCTGTTGTGGCACTGTGCCCCAGCAGGTGCCGGGACGCTGAATCGCCTCGAAGGCACTGTGCCATGACTTACTCGCTGTGAAATTCTCTTATTTCTGCTGTAGTTATAAGGGGTATCTAAATTGGAACATAAATTGTCTCTAGTTAATTATTCCATTAAACGAGCAATGTGGACTGCTAAGCATTATTATTCCCACTTTACAATTGAATAAACGAAGTTAGCGATGTCTTAGTTATACAGATGTGAGTATTTAGTTGCATATCTGGACTCTCATGAGTATCATAAATAAGACCAAAATCTGGCGTGTTTCAACTGTTCTGGTCATTGAAAACAGACTGATAATGAAGATAAATTTGTGCATATGCTGTACTTGTTCGGAATGTGCAATTGCTACTCTTCTCTGCAAGAATCAAATGCGAGGTCTGAACTCTGGCTACCAAATGCTCCAGGATAATTAGCAAGCCCAAAAAATTAATCCCAAAATGGGATATAGTATTACTGCTGATGTCTTTGTTGTAGGAAACTCAGGTGCTTTAACAGGCAGCTCTACATTTAGATCCTCTCTTTCGTCTGGCACATGATTTTTCTGGAGATGAGGATACATGTTACAATCTGGTTGTGTTTTTCAAGGGTTTCTAAGTGATTTTT
Source organism: Eurypyga helias (assembly GCF_000690775.1). NCBI lineage: Eukaryota > Metazoa > Chordata > Aves > Eurypygiformes > Eurypygidae > Eurypyga > Eurypyga helias. The sequence goes on from NW_010272665.1 coordinate 3,423, forward strand.
TTTTAACTAAAAAAAAAAATTTTGTTGCAGATCACTTCTTTAGGCAAGATACATGTTACTTTTCAAAACAGTGGGAGTAGGTGACTTGGTGTCATGTGACTGGATGCTCATAAGGATTTCCTTATATTCCCAGATGTTTTCTTGTTGAGTATTGACAACATATTGGTTTTGGCACTTCCAGCAGTTAATCAGAGATGTGTGAATGGAGCATCAAGGACACTTAGCTCTCAGGTGGGTCTGTGACTGCCTTTGGAATAATTGAGTTGCGAAAGAAATAGATCTCACCAGCTTTAACTTTCATGAGAAGATTTATTAAAATATTTTATTTTGGTTTATCAAATCACCTTGTAGTGCAAAACCAGAATATGTTACATGTGCAAATAAGACTGATGTCAACATTTATTTCCTCCAGTATACAACATTATTCCAGATTCAAATTTTCTCCTAGGCATGCCAGGCTTAGGGGGAGTGGCATTGCCGAAATACCTGCATGGGTTATGTTTATTCTTGTCTAGTAAGGATGGAGTGAACACAGGGTGTCATATAGATTCGAATGACTATTTTCTCTTAGGGGTCATTGTCCATATAACGTGATGTTATTATTCATTGCAACAGATAATTATGTTATTAAAATATTCACGGGGTGTTCGGATAGAGCTTTTAGGCATGCACACCCTTTGGTGTTGTAATTAGATAGTTGAGGGTTTCTTCTTTATGTGGCCTACCACCAGCACTGGGGCACTTGCGGGACCTCGTAGGGAAATGCAAACGCGGTCGATTTGCAGAGAGCTGAGTTCCTTGGTGAGATGTATTTGTGAGATCCTGCAGGGAGCCGAGAAAATCTATGTTTCAAATACGCTGTGCCCTGCAGAGAGAGCTTTCACGTAGGCACTTGCTGCAGATCTCGCTGAACTTTTAAGTGCTCACCAGTGTGTGTCTCATCCAGCCCAAGGGAAATAATTGGGAAGTGTTTATAAAATACAGCCTTGCCATCAGCATTCAGAAGGGGATGGGAGAAAATGGGATCCCATGTCGTGGCAACAGTACTCGTTATTACAATAAAACAACTAAAGAAAGATTTGTTGTAACTAGAGAGATCAGGAGGTGCTGTGTCTGCAGGCTTGTTGTGGTATCAATGAGGAATGTTTTTAAAGGAATAAATATAAACAGTTTTCAAGGTATAAAAATATTCCTGAAGAAGAGGGGCTCGCTTAGGAAGACTTAAAACTTTTCTGCAGTCAGTTTAGTATTGAATGTAGGATGCTTATTTCACATTATTGAAGTGTTTGTTTTGCCTTCAAATCAGACACCCCATGTGTACATCTGCCCAATAACACAGGACTTGCAAAATGGCATGTAAAATGTGATGATTATTTTTAATAGCACAGGTCACATTTGGTTGCAAAAATATGTCAGTACTTTGTGACCAGCCTAAGATGTTTTTGCTTTAGGGCAGTTGTGTTGCGTTGGGCTGATATAAATTAAAACTCTTGTTTAACTCTGTGTGTTGGGTTTTGTCACAGGGGACTGGTAGTGGGGGGTGTGCTACAGAGGTGACTCCTGTGAGAAGTTGCTAGAAGCTTCCCTGGCTCCACATCAGACATATCTCTGGCCATGGCTGAGCCAGTCACAGCCTCTGTGATTATTCCCCCCTTCCTTTTAAATATGTTAAAACTGCTCTGTGAGGGACCCCACACTGGAGCAGGGGCAGAATGTGAGGAGGAAGGAGCAGCAGAGCCAATGTGTGATGGACTGACCACAGAAACATGGACTGATGGGGAATGGTCCCTGTCCCGCTGCACTGCTGGGGGGGAAGAGGGAGAGAAATGGGGAGCAAAGCTGAGCCTGGGAAGAATGGAGGGGTGGGGGAAGGTTTTTAAGATCTGTTTTGTCTTGCATCTCATTTTCCTAGTCTGATTTGATTGGTATCTAATTAAATTCATTTTTCTTCCCCAAGTTGAGGCCGTTTTGCCCATGACCATAGCTGGAGAGTGATCCCTCCCTATCCTTGTATTGACACATGAGCCTTTCCTTGTGTTTTCTCCTCCCCATCTTCACTCCCCAGAGCAGGGAGTGAGCGAGTGGTTCTGTGGTGCTTGGCTGCTGGCTGGGCCTAAACCATGATATAGCATGATTTCCAGGCACTGAATAAAGATGCAAGCTCTACCTTTCAGCGTGGAAAGCAGAAGGAGGTAGCTAGAGGGTGCAGGGTTAGACCTGTGCAGTTTTGTGGGGTGAGGTGTTAGTGCTGAGGGTTAGCATGAGTCTCTAATATTCTTACACTTTGGATGCTGGAGCCAAGACAACTTCTAGAAGCCCCTGTGGGTCCTGCTTCTTCCTGCTGTTCCCCATGAGTAGCTCAAGGAAGCTGCAGGGTTTCACTGATGCTTTTTTCCCCTAAATCTTCAGAGTTCACAACTTTATTAAAATTTTTCATGTAACAATATTCACTTATCTTCACACGCCTGAAATAGAAATCATCATGATCTGGTTGGTTCCCTTAGACCAGCTCTGCTGACCATGCTTGGAGTGGTTATGTTAATGACCATGAGGGCAATGCATTTAATGAGAACAGAAAACACTTTTTCTTACTGTTTTTAGAAAGCCTTTTAAGAAAGTCATCTTCCCTTCAGGTGCTTGTACTGTGTAATCTTGGACATCAGATGGATCCAAAAAGGGATGCTGGGTTGAAACTAAGAGTAGCTGTGCCGTGTGAACACCTGGGAGGCTCTCATATGAGAAATGTGTGGATCCCCACCCTGCCAGCCAAGTCTGTGCTGTTGAAGCACAATTTCTAATGCCAAGTAAAGCAAACTATAGAAATACCTATGCAGCTTTGTACTTTTATGCTTGCATCATTTTTTTGGCCCAAGCCAAAAAAACTTGACAGTAAAAACATCCACGTGTAGTAATGCACTCTCCCATATATTGAGTTTAGAGGCTGGTTTGGTTAAGCCCCTTTTACCAAACCAGCAGTGGCCTAAGGCAAAGTAAATTAGATGGGAAGAGGCAGTTACTAAATAAATTTTTCACAGCCTTATGGCATCTGCAGTTTGGTATAGTGACCAAAATCTGACCTGAACTACTTCTTGCCCGTAGGAAAGTAGGCTGAGGAATCTTCAATCTCATGTATGGTTCAGATGACATGAAGGATCTTTGGATTTGCCAGGGCCACAGAGGTCCTCTTGCTTTTTTCTCAGAGCTGTGTTTGCTTCGCTGTCAAGCTTTGCATGAATAAAGTTGCAAAGTATTGACATTTAAAGAGTAAGGACTGTGATGTATAAAAGGCAGCATTTGACGAACTCAAGAAAATACATCTCGCTATTTAATCATAGCCTCAGAAATCACAGACCCAAATGTGTTTGGTTTTTTTTCATCTTTGCATACAATTATGATAAACAAGAATTTCTTCACAAGGTATTGTATGAAATTCTGGAAAAGGAGGCAAAGGGGATTGTTTTGCAGCTCCATCAAAGCATTTAAAGAACATGAATTTGGCTTTCAGGGTATTATCGATCAAATGCTTCTTTTAGAGTTGTTGCTGTCATCCAAGTCTGGGTTTGAAGAAGAAATCAGAAGGTTAAGATTTCACAGACACTTCTCTCCGTGGACCTCTTCTGTGCATATGGGTGTTCTGATTCAAAGACAGATGACTCGATTTTGAAAACTGTATAGTATGTAGCAACTGTGATCTCAAAGGGAAGATTTTTTAAAGCCCCAAATGCACACAGAGCACCTGTACACTTTTGCAACTTCAGAAAAGTTCATTAAGCGACTGGGAATGACACTGCTCAGGCACCCTCCTACCCTGGATAGGTGCCTGGCTGACTGCTCATGTGCTTTTTAATGTTGTGCTCAGAATAATACTTTGGAAGTTAGTGAGACTCTGCTTTTAGCATATTTGAAGTTGTAAGCATATGATCATTTTAAACAGTTACCCATGTCATAAAAAAAAAAAGTTCAGCCTTTTCAAAGAGAGACCAGGGCACAGATTTAAAAAAAAGACAAACTTCTTTTCTCAGGTATCTCTTACAGGTGCATTGTCATGGTGCTATTCTTTCTCAACTCTGCATTCACTTAAAAGGAAGCTATTTTAACAGTTTCATTATATTTTATTCTTAATTCTTATAGAATGGTTTTTAGAGCATTTATAATTTTGTTACTTCTTTAATCTTTTGGTCAATTCAGTAGTGATATTTTTTAAATTAATAGCGTGGCATTAAGTTGGCCTAGTATAAACCAGTGGCAAATTACTTAACTGCCCTCCTATGCAAAGAACTGCGTAGTTCAAGAGACTTGGTTTGTACATGCCTTAAAAAAAGAGGATGCTATACCACGGTATGAAGGGATATTTGGCTTTAAAGTATGTTCTTTTTTGTCTCAAATGAAATACTTTTCTTTTTGCAGTACAAAAGGATGACAATCTTTTCCTGCAGTCCCTTCCCATAACACTGGTAAAACTCGCTACCAGCTAATGTACAAAGCAGCTGACACTGAACAGAAAAGACACAAAGGATTGACCAGAATTCAAGCTACCACAAAATGAAATGAAAATAATCTCCTATGAGAAGCATCTCAGAAGTATAGTTTCCTTTGAACAGTGAAAACTAGCATATAAATTACGTAACAGACCTGAGCAGAACTACAGAGCATAGGAGGGAAATACATAACGCTTGGGTCAGCCAAGCTCCTCTGAGCTTTTCTTGTCTAAGAGGAAAGGCAATGGCAGATGAATGCGCTCAAATACTGTAAAAATAATAATGCTTTCTGGTGTTTTATGTGTTTCACTGGAAGACCTCTTTTTTTTTTTCTTTAGTAATTGTGCATTGCAACCAATTTTAATATTCCATGAAGGGAGGCTTGATTATGTCCCTTTATAATACTAGAAACAGCGTTTTGCCCTCATTTATCCCAGTTTAGAAATACGGTGATTGGTAAATCTAGGAATAAAAGCAAGGTGTCGTAAGCAGAACGAGTGAAAGTTTTCACTCTGGTATGTCAAAACAGGAGAAATTAATTTTCTTTCCTGTTAAGTTCAACCACTACAAATATCACAGGCTGTCTCATCTTAGATTTATCTTGTCATTTCCCAAAAGGGCTGGTTTCATTCCTGGTAGGTGAATAAGCTGCTCTTCTGCCCTTTCCTGCCTGGGGGTGGTCTTCCTTGTGCAAAAGTCTAAATCTCCTCTGAAAAGGTCATACTTAAATTCCCCTGAATATATAAATCAATGCATTTGAAAAACTGTAATCTGGGTGCCTGGTCCCTTTTTTTTTAAACCATTAATCCATAAAACAGGCAAAAAGAAATTAGAGCAAAATGAATGAAATAACTAAGTACAGTTTCACCTCTGATTTTTAACAGGTGAATTTAATGGAAGGTCAGTAGTGCTGGCTAGGGTCAGCTTTACTTTAGGAACGTAAGACGTGCAGTTCTCAGCATGATCTTCTACAGCATCTCAACCGTGACTATCAATACCTTTTGAATCCAGTAGTGCATCAGTTTGAAGCAGAAAATGCCAATCATGCTGTGTTGTGCACTGATGTATGAGGAAATCAATAATAACGGAATTTAGTCATCAAAACATGTTACAAGGTAGTCTACAAACATTAATTAACCTTTAAAAATAAGTATGAAAAAAGGATATTGTTCCTGTTTCAGAGCTTGTGGTAACTGGAATACAGGTAGATAAGTGTGGCTGGGTTTTTCAAAAATGCAAGAGTCGTACTGAAGACAAAGGAAGGGCAAATCTTCAAATCCTGGGGTGCAGTTTTTCATGTAAGACATGACTGGAAAATGGCAAATGATCACTCAAGGTGTCTAGCTTTCCCACACTCCCCTAACACAGCAATTACAGTAGCACAAGTCGTAGGTGGATGCACACCTTGGCTTTGGCTTTCCCATGTTGGGTGCATGGCCAGATCTTACTAGCAGGCTTCAGGCAATGCGTTTGAAAGGCTGTTTTGCTGGTAAGAAGGCAGGATTTTAGGTGAATTTGTATAATTGTTAACTGTGTGGATTTATGCTGGTGTCCAGTGTAAAAACACGGTGATGTAAATCCTGAAATAGAAGCTTTGCGTGCTCCATTAGAATGTAACTTTTTACATTGTGGGTGTAGGTGCAAATCTGTACAGCTCTGGCAGCATCTCTTCTGGAACTGTGTGAACTCTGCTTTTTTCCTACTATATAAAAGAATATGTCCTTGTGACATATTATAGGCTCTTTCATTAGATCTAATTTCTTCTCTTGTTTATTTTATTGCACTGACTTAAGAAAAATACGATACCATGCATGTCACTGCCTTAGGGTTTTTTTTATATATAAATATTATCTTTTTGATGATTCCGAGAATTCTGAGGAAAAAAAAATATTGATTTCTCTATGTCAAAAGGCTCTTCTCTAACTCATAAATATTCTTTCTGTCAAGATTTAATAATTCATTGTCTAAGCCACTGCTTAAGTGGAATAGATTTATGTTAATACAAACTTTCTTTGGTATTAAGATGATCAATTTTTCAAATGAGGAAAAAGTGGAAGGTGTCAGGAGCAACAAATTATCATATGTGCTACGGTTTACTTGTTACCTCAGATTCAAATCAGGTGATTTTGAGAAGAGTTCATTGGGTAGATGTTAAAATACATACAGGGGAAGAGGTACTTTTAGCATAGCTACCTGTAGGGGAAATACTAATGCTTATCCAAGGCAACAGGTGTTGAATCAAAACGTTTGCAAGATGTTATTCCACACTCCTCTTGGAGAGCATCTGGGAACGTGAAAATTAGAGTCAATATTCAGTTTCAATTAAACCTGAAAAACCCAATCCGGGGAGCTTAAAAAGCAGTGGGACAGTTTGCCATGTTGTTCGCTGGGCTCTTAGCCAGGCTGCAGCCACGCACCTGCAAAGCAGGGAGACGCTTGGATAGGAGTCCCTGTAGCGAGGCAAAAGCATTCCTTCTCCTGACCAGAGGTAAGAGTAATTAGATTTTGAAGTACTTTGTGTATCAATGAAACCACAGTGATTCCAATTAAAGTAGATGAAACTGTGAAAAGATATTCAATTTTATGAAGTGTGATAAAAGCCAGTTTAGGACTGAGGAGATAAATGATTGTTACTGTATTAATATTTTTGGGTTATTTTTTCCTATTAAAGAAAAGCACTTGATAAATGATGACTACATGTATCTTGCAGCCAAAATTGTAGTATTATAGAATTGTTGGGGTTGGAAGGGACCTTAAAGACCACCCAGTTCCAACCCCCCTGCCATGGGCAGGGACACTCTCCTCTAGACTGGGTTGCTCAAAGTCTCATCCAGCCTGGCCTTCAAGACAGTCAGGGATGAACCCTACAACCTGTATGCACCTCTGACTGGGAAAGTTAAAAAGAAAAAAGGCTGGGTCTGTTGCTTGCCTTCACTTCCCTGCTTTATTAATGTGTTTTTTCTTATGGTCATCCTGTCTAAATGCAGGCTGAGTTTTGGTGCTGACTGTCTAACTATGAGGAATATAGTTTAGAAATAAACCAGTTCTTAATTTCCTGTGGCTTTTTTAAATTATGTGTTTCTACTAATCAAACAACAAATTATGTATAATTGGGAATGAAAAATATATTTGCAGGATATTTTTCCTTGTGGTTCTGGCGAGTCGTTATGTTATGAAATCAAATGTCATTCATGAACTGAGTTGGGAAGGTAAACTAGGGTCTAGATACTTTGTTACATGTGTATCCATGTTTTGTGTTTTAATATTTAAAGTTTGACTCGCTGCCTGACAAAAATGAGAGGGTTATTTCTGCAGCAGAGTTTCAGACCAATGAGCCTTCTGGCAGGATGATCAAAGTTGAATTTCAGTGGTGGCTGTGCAGATTGCCAGATTATATTGTATATAATTAGCATATGTTGTTCAAAATTCTTCGTGGTTATACCAGTGAGAAGCCAGAAGTACTCTCTTGAGATCAATGCATTTTCCCTGCTATTTACACTGCTGAAATCAGTTTTGCTCATTGTGTGTTTTTATAATATGTTATACACAACTGTGAATACATATTTGATTATAATAGAAATGTGATTAAATTTCAGCTTTGTTCCCTTCACCTGCTTTTGCTCACTATCTCTCTACTGAGATTTAATCCATTGTTCAAAACTCTTCAACTGCTTCAGATAGCTGCCAGAAAAATGAAAACAGCAAACAACAAAAACAAAATCCCTTCTGCCAAGACTTTGATTTCTTTTCCTCCTACAAACACGGGTTTCATCTCTGCCACTGTGGCAAATTTATACATCGGATATTTCCATTTTCTGTAACAACACAAATAGAGGCTCACAGCCAAACTGTAAGAAACAGGTCTTCAAATACTAATTTTTCAATAGTGGTCCTTTCATGTACAGGATGAGTTCCTGTATTTCATGGCTGGAGGTTGTTTTCCAAGAGGAAAATTTAAGATTATTCTGATAATTTGAACAGCATTCCAGCCTCTTGGAATAGGCTTCCCATAGCGTACGTGGCTGTACTGGAGCACTTATTGATGTGCCCATGGGCTTCCCAGCATGAATCTCAGCTTTGTCATTTATGAGGACTTCTGCAGTCCCAGACACCAAGTAGCTCTAAAATGATAAGTAAAATTTTGCTGGCATTTTTGTCCTGACTTTGTACGTGAGAGGCAAGCTTTTGGGGTAAATCAGCACTGTTGCTTTAATGTCTGTTGATATAAGCCAAAGTTCTCTTGCTGCAATTTTTCATTTAGTATTACATCCCATTTATGAACTAAGTCCCTGTTTATCATCGTCTTCTCTCCCTGTTTGAAGCAGCAAAGAACAAGATATCTTTCTTGCAGAAGGGCAGATATGGCCATAGAACTTGCTTCTCTGTAGTGCCCTGAATTTGCATGGCATAGTTTTCCTTTTTGTCTGAAACAATGTGCCAGCCCCACTGACTGGATCAATAAGAATTGATTTTTAAATAGTGAGTAGAAGCAAACAATTGCATGAAAGGGGAAATAATCTTATGCTGCAAGCAATTGGATAATACACATTTTACCAGGAACTGATGGGTGCGTAGAGATAAAAAAATAAAGCGGGGCATTCATGACCTGGGGGGGGAAAAGTTAAATGAGGTTTTAATTCTGATTCGTGGTATTTTTATGACTGATGTAGAACAGTGTGTCTAATTTTATTCTAGGCAGGGTGGTTTGTGGTTTTTTCATCTTTGCTGGCTTATTTCTGTTTAGTTGTTAGAGAAGTGTGCTGTTTAGCCCCAGAAGGGCTTTCAAAGGATAGACAGCTATTGCTTTCGGTAATACAAAAAGGTTAATTATGGAGGTTGGGAAAACGTTGCTTCTTTTAAGGGTAAGGGACTACTATACAGAAATGACTAGCTGAGCTAGTTTTCACGGTCATCTTAATTTTAAAATAAATGACAAAACATCAGGCTTCTTGATCAATTTGAGCATTAAAAATGAAAGGTCCGACATGCATGAGAAATACCTAATGACCAGAAAATCTGGGCTAGGTAACAGAGGAGGAGACCAACTGAAAAATAATTCATTACAATTTCTATGTAACATGATCTTTCTAAAAACTATTTTAAAAAATATACCAAACCTATGTTGTAAGATTTTTGCCCGAGTTCATAGACTGTTTAATAAAACATATATTTGTAATAAATGAAACTGTAATTTAAAGCCCTATTTTTATGCTTCTCTTCATGGACCTTATTCTGCCATTCAAGTCAATTAGGTACTGCAGGAGAATAGAATTTGGGTTTTATTGTTGACATACTAACTTTGACATGTTAGCACCATTTATGCTTTAGAGCTGGTCCTGTAATACAGGTTTTCAAACAGAGGACATGTATTTCCCTCTGTTTTGTACTAAGTGACAGAGGAAGATAAAGGTCTGTTCAAGGTTTGTGCAACATTCCTTTGCCAGGAATATGAAGACCTGTAAATTACAGCATTTACTAGAAAATACAAGAAAGACCATACCTGTCAAATTAAAGAATGATTGCTGAAGTGCATCATCCTTGAAAAGTGTTGAGACCAATGGTGGGTAAACCTCCATAGGTACTGGAAATTCACATGCTCCTTAAATAAGTGTTCTTACATGAATTCATCGAGTCCAATGAAAATTGCTCCGGGCTAGTGAACCTCTAAGAACTCTTTCAATAACCAGTTGTCTTCTGAGATTGTCTCAGCCAGGTGCCCTTGAGGATCACCTCTGTGAGCAGCACTGAGTACTGGTTGTTGGGCTCAGGGGCTGCTCTGTGTTGGGAATGGTTGGTGCTCTGCTGCCAAACCAGACCTGGCAGAATTTCACAGCAGAGGGAAATCCTCTAGGGCTTAGATGCAATTTATTTTTTAATACCTTCTGTATCTCTTACCTTATGGCTTTTGACTACTGTCATTATTTTAAGTCATCTGCTAGACTGTGAGTTATTTTTGAGGACCAAGATAATGCAGCACAGGCTACAAGGACTTTGAATTTTCTGTGTTCCACTGTCTTTGGAGTTACAAGAATTTGAAGTTGCAAAATTGTGGACAGACTTCTTACTCTTATTCTATCCTCCATTTTACTGACTTGAGTGAATTGAAAATCATCCTGCATTTACCTACTATGCAAACACAATACCTGTAGGAAGTCATCAAGCAGCGGTTTCATCTGTATTCCCAAGATTCAACATCCAGTGTCCCAGTATTTAAAAAATTTATAATCCTAGCCAGATGCGCTTGAAGTCAATGAAAAATATATTCAGGTAATGCAGAACTGCTAATACAGTAGAAATTAGCAAAGCTAGATATTTGGAAGTTATTGAATTAATTTACAATTCATAAAATTAATGAGTTTTGTATAAAAGTTAGTATCTAGAGGTATTTAGAGTGAAAAGGGTTATTAGAAACATTATTAACGTTGAGATGAAGGAACATCTTGCTTTTCATATTCATCTTTTGTGCATGTCTTTTACAGTTCCAAAATGTGTTTGTCTTATAAATTGTGACAGGAAAAATACTTGTGGAAGGTTGGTGGTATTGGGATAGTGGTGAAATATGAGATTTCAGCATTAAAAGCATTATCTATGTGAATTCTTAATATCTGCATGTTTTACTTCTGTTTGTTCCTTTATTCATTCTTTAATATAAGTGAGAAAAGTAGTATTTTTCCAGTGTTTGAGAACATACTGGCTCTCACTTGTATGTGTCTATAGTAGATTTTAGCTCAGGTCAGCAGTGGCACTTACCCTGTGGCATCACACTACTTGCTGGTGCAGGCACAGACTGAGCTTTAAACCACGGCAGGTATCAGGAGGTTGTAGCTATTCCTCAAAATTACATGTCTATTAAAAAATTAGATACGTTTGTGAGCTTTTGCAGTTTCTTTTCCTGTCTTGTTGCTAAGAGTTGTAAGACTACTCCCAAAATTACATAGAACATTGGCTGCTATAATGTATAACTAAAGAGCAGAATTCTTCCTCGTCCCAAGAAGTCATTACTGAAATGTTGGCGGAGACAAAAATGTTGGGATGATGCGGAGTTAAAGAAACTGTGGGTGAAATAATATGGGAAGGTTGGTCATACAAACTGGTGCTTGTTGTCGTAAGAGCAGGAGCACTAGGTGCAGGAAGGGACTGGTTGGTGGATAAAAAGGGCCATTATAAACTCAAAGTAGCTGGCATTGCAAACTTAGGCAGCTAAAAGCGAGCCAAAGACCTGGAGAAGGAAAGCATTTAGTGGGAAAACATGCTGCTGAGCAATGGTTTGAGGAGCTTGCAAGTTTGTAGTTTATCTAAGCGAGTCCTGGATGCTGACAGCAATAAAGATTAGAAGGCATAGAAAATTAGAATTACGGATATGGAGAGTCTAGAAAATTATGGAAGTGAAAATGACTCAAAGGACGCATTGGGAGGAAAAGCAGCTTGGTGTGCCTGTTTTTGCAGTGAATAGATCAAGGCATTGGTGAAGACTCCCCAGTGCTTGAGGTTTTCTTGGAGGAGTAAATGTGGAATACCTCTGTGCTACATGGATCTCTTGGGCAGTAGAGACCCCTGGGTCAGGCTGGCATTTTGTGGTAGACTACATTTCACTTGTAAATTTTTGAACATGTGAAAAAGTAGTGTATATATAAAAAGTATATCAAAGTAGTGTGCCTTTTATTGAAATACCTCCCCCAGTAAATGTAAAATATAAGCAGCTGGCTTTCTTTATTCTGAAACATGCTGTTTTCATAGAATCATAGGATTGTTTGGGTTGGAAGGGACCTTAAAGATACTTAGTTCCAACCCCCCTGCCATGGGCAGGGACACCTTCCACTAGACCAGGTTGCTCCAAGCCTCATCCAGCCTGGCCTTGAAGACATCCAGGGGTGGGGCATCCACAACTTCTCTGGGCAACCTGTGCCAGTGCCTCCCCACCCCCTCCGGGAAGAATTTCTTCCTGATATCTAGTCTAAATTGACCCACTTTCATTTTAAAGTCATTACTCCTTGTTCTGTCACTACCTGCCCTTGTAAAAAGTCCACCCCCAGCTTTCTCGTCAGCCCCATTATATACTGTAAGGTGCTATAAGGTCTCCCTGGAGCCTTCTCCAGGAAGGAGAAGCCTTGAAGCCTCCAGGCTGAACAAGCCCAAC
>NW_010272665.1:16168-20039 GCF_000690775.1 Eurypyga helias
AGCTGAGTAGAGGGGGAGAATCACCTCTCTTTTCCTGCTGGGCATGCTGCTTTTGATAAATCCAAAGATAGGGTTGGCTTTCTGGGCTGCCAGTGCACACTGCTGACTCATGTACAGCTTCTTATCCACAGGTACCCCCAAGTCCTTCTCGTCAGGGCTGCTCTCTATCCACTCTCCACCCAGCCTGTACTTGTGCTTGGGATTGCCCCAACCCAGGTGCAGGACCTTGCACTTGGCCTTGTTGAACTCCATGAGGTTGGCAGTGGCCCACCTCTGCAGCCTGTCCAGGTCCCTCTGGATGGCATCCCTTCCCTCCAGTGTGTTGACCGTGCCACACAGCTTGGTGTCATCAGCAAACTTGCTGAGGGTGCACTCAATGCCGTCATCCATGTCACTGACAAAGATGTTAAACAGCACAGGTCCCAACACTGACCCCTGCGGAACACAGCTCGTCACTGCTCTCCACTCACTGAGTTGTTGACCACTGCTTTCTGAGTGTGGCCATGAAGCCTTATCCACCAAGTTTTGTTATGAAAAATGGCTTGATTTGCCTTTGTTTCACATAAACACAGGAAACAAATATTTGTATTTACTGTTAGTTTGCATCACAAGCAGCATATATAGGTTTAAGAGTTAACCATGACTTAAGTGTAATTCCTTTTGAGCATTTAGCTATTAACTTCACGCAAGGAAAACCATGGAGTTGCTTATTTAATGACTTATTTGTTTATATGGAAAATCAATTAGCATGGCCCCTGTGGTTTCCTTACCTTTTCTCTTCAAGGATTCTCACCAGGAGAGGTACTGACGCAGCGTGCTTCTGGCACCACGAAGTCCTGCGGTTTGCAGGGGCTCCCATGGCGCGGGGACGTGCCAAGCCAGTGCATCAGAGCAGGGTAGGAGCTGGGGAGTGAGCCTGCAGGACTCCTAAACTTACTCTGAAAGCATTAATAAATACTAGCCTCTGTTGTCGATGGGGTAGATAATGGTAATGGAAAGAGAAACATCATTGTTCTATTTGAATAATCAGTGACTCAAAAAGATTCAGTTCCAGCCTGTGCTGTTTGAGCACTTGCTATAGTGTTCTTCTTTTTTTTTTTTTTTCTTTTGTCAAGAAATGGATGTTCTTTAGGATACGAAGTCATGTACGTTTCAGGAAGGAATGCGCTGGAATATCACTGTATACCCATGGGGATGGAGGCAAGAGGCGCTGGGCACATCTCACTCATTTGCTGCCAATTCAGCTGGTTCTGGGAGGTGGTGGTTCCAGGTCTGCATCTTCTTGAAGCAGCAGCAGCCAAGAGCTAATGCTTCCAAGCTGTTTGCAGGGTCTTTCTGTCACTGCTTTGAAGCAGGCACATATCCTCTCAGGGGTGTTTCTTGAAGCCTTCAGAATTTTTCACGCTGGTGACTATGCCTAAATTGGCCCAAATTTACAAAGAGGTCAGTATATGCTTCCTACAGTGAGATAAATTAGTCCTTTTTTTTTTTTCATAGAAAATCAGTTATGGTCCCATTTCTGTCTGCATATGGTTATTGATAGGAATCCGTTCAGTCCAGGGAAGCACAAAGTGAAAAGCAGGCAATGGGCAGTGAACCCCACACCTTTCTTCTGGCCTTAAGATAAGCACCAGTGTGCACCAAGATAGGATGAGGGAATGGGGCTTTTGACAGCAGCCTGTGCTTGCTGCTACTGAATCCCAAATGGAAAACAAATGGCAGTGACAGCATGAGTGAGATGTGCTGTATAATGACATTATTTTGATACAGCATGCGAAGAAGTGGCAGTGGGGTTGGGTGAATAAAACACAGCCTGAGCACCCACAAGGGCAGCCTTTGTCTGGCTCAATGGGCCCTCTTGGCCATGTCACTCTATTTTTCAGTACAAGTTCAAGAAAATTTGATTTTTAATTCTAGTTTTCCTTTAACAGTCACTGAAATTAATAAAAAATTCTGGATATAAACCAGCAATACCTGATCTTCTGAATTCTTTATTTTCATCATTGGAATCACAGAGCTTCCTAAAGGCCAGAAGACATTTTGATTGTTCTATTTAGTTTATTTGGAGTTTAAAGCTTTAATTTTTTTTTATTGTAGAAATGAAGAGAGAACATTTATTTTTAAGAAGGCAGCTGTTGAAATAGTCTGCTTTAGATAGTTTCTAATGCATTTGTTGACTTTAGAAGGAAAGTAAAAAATTGGGAATCTTTTAACCTGGTTGGAAATACTGTGCTTACAAGTGATTATTGTTTCATTTAAATAATTGTGTTCAATTTTAAAACTAAAAATTTTAAAAGGCAAAGAGAATATTGTTCCTATAAAGGCTGTAATGACTCATTTCACAGTTTATTAACCCATGCTGCTCAGAAGAGGAAAGGCAGAGGAAATATCAGGTCCCTGCTGAAGAGAGTTCGATCATTGTGTTGGGTGTTGATGAACTGAAACAGTGACATTCCGTAAACAGGTTTTAAGGCTTTTGTGGCAGATATGAAATGGAGAGTAAATATTCCTAGTGGACTGTATAAGCTTATACCATCAGCGTCTCCGATTGCCTCAGTCAATCATAACCCCCCCGAGATAGCACTGGAATTGGCCTTGTGTTACGCAGGCTCATTGACTTTCATTGTGTAATGTATTTCATCCTCTCCTGGAAGAAGACAGAGGGTCAAACAGAGTCTTTGCATTCAACTTGCTCTTGTTTGCAAGGAAGGGAGTTTGTTGCAAAGGAAATCGGGACAGACTCTTGCTCTTGGTAGAGGAGGAGGTGCTCTGCCTATTTTAGGACATATCACCGGCTTGAAATCCAATTAGTTAATTATATCTTTACAATACTCCACACATACTTTCAGGTGTTGTATCTGTGCCCGAGGTGTCAGCAATGTCATTTTTTTTCTACTTGTCTCAATTTTCACCTCTACAGCTCTATGAAAGCCTGACACGTACAAAAGGCAGCCAGACAAGACTTTATTCTGCAGTCTGCCCCTGATGGGAATTTGTGCACAGTACCCATTAAAGTGAAGGGATTTTGGCACAGGAGCAGTGGTCTGCTTGGACACAGCTGGAAAAGTTGGAGCTTAAAAATAGTATTTCAGAACAGCAACTGTGAAGCGGGTGACTCACTGCAAAAAGTGCTGACAGTATCTTCCTATGCATGTATTTTTAACATAGTAATACATGTATAAAATACAGTTAAAAATATAGAGAATTGGATTACCATTGAAAGAAAGTGCCATAGTCATGGAGGACAGAATTTCTCTAGGAAAAAAATCAGGTTTGTATAAGTCCCAGAAGACAAATTAAATAGGTTTCATTGCTAATTGTTGTTTAAGCTGTGAATATCCTGGGGTTGGAGATGGCTGCAGAAAGGTGGAAAAATGAGAAATTTTGAATGTACTTGAAAGGGGGAAATTTTAATTAGTGCTGAGATTCAGAAGGGAACAGTCATTTAGTGTGCAAGACCAAGGGAAACGGGTGGACTGGGACAGAGGCAAATCGTTTTGGGGGAAGCCCTTCTTTAAGTGCCCTGTAAGAAGATGCTTCCTTTGTGGTGTTTATTATAGAAGAGGGAGAATATGCTCCTGAATGAGTGTTTCACAATGCAAATACCCGATTCTCTGTTACCAGCCTCTATGCCAAAGAGGAGATAGACCTGCAAGGCCTTCTGGCAGAAGAATAACGTGTTTCCCTTTAATGGAAATTAAATGATGTCACATGTAAGAACTTGTGTGCAGTTGGCCAAGAAAAGTAGAAGTACTGAAAGATTTATCATTAAAGGCCATAAATCACCATGGTCAGATCTCTCTAGCAGCGAATAGTGCCTCAGCTGGTTGGATGTCATCCCTGGGGAACAATAACTGAGTAATGGCATTCC
>NW_010272665.1:20070-46959 GCF_000690775.1 Eurypyga helias
ACCCAAGGAGAATTTTGTAAATGTTCCCAGTTAATTAAGATATTACCAGTTCAGCAAAAATAATAAAAACATTAAGAAATGGAATGAACGTAGATACAATTAACATGTTTCAATGGATTTGTTCTTTGATCATTTATCTCCTGGTCAGCATTAGTTTTAAAGACAATAAAAATGGCAGAGATGTGGAGAGTCACTGGAATAAGTGTGGTTGTGGACTTCTCTAGGAGTGTTGCAGTGTTATTGCTCTTGATCACCACTCACACCTACATGCTGACACTTTAACTGAAAGCACTTGCAATTAAAAAATGAATCCAGGTGTCTGTTGGTGTTGAGGCAAAAAAGAGATGTTATATTTCCAAAATACCTGTGAAGTTTAATAAGACACATCTGGCAGCAGGTGGAAAGACTTGCTACTTGAATCTAAGGAAGAAAATCTTATTTATATTACCTCCCTTACCTTACAGATGCTTTTAGAAAGGGTGAAATGTATAGCTCAAAGGAAGAATATTCTGCCTGAAGCTGGGAGGGGGGGGTGGGTGGTGGAAAAGTCAGGCCTGCTCCTCTTTCATCTTGCTACAATTAGAATACAACTGTAAACCATGTATTTCAAAAGCTGTTTACGAACTCACAGGTCTGAACTGAACAACCATCTGTAAAATTTTAAAAATTAAAATCCCTTTAGGAAATAGTGACCTTGCAGAGCTTACATTGCTTATAAAATTCTGAAGGCTGAATTAGTTAGGAATAGCGATGAACTAGATAAAAACTAAATAAAAAGAAGTACAAGCTGTTCCTCCCTGTCTGTCCGAAGGGCTTGAAGAAAAACCTGACTCCTCGCTGAACTTTGTGTATGCTGTTTCTTCCTGTTTGCTCCTTATCGTATTTATGATCAGACCCCAGCAGCTTTAGCAAACAGCTCCTGCAGTAGCGCAGCTTGGAGTGATGAACTAAGTATCTCCTGCGACTGCGATCGATGCTGTCAGCGGGATGGACCGGCACATGCCGGTGGGGAAGGACAAATGTAAAACGGCAGTTACACAACTGAAGCATTTCTTTCAAACTGTAGGTTGAAACAGGGTTACAGAAGTGTGGATCCATCCAATGGAGCACTGCGGAGGTGCTTGTGTTGGGGCTCGGTGGTGTTGAGTTGTTTTCTGTACGGAATTCTAGGTAAAGGGGGGATGCTGAATGCCAAGTCTTGCAAACTTAGCTCTCCCAGCGGAGCTAAGCTAATGTTAAACCTCCTCATCTGCGTGTTGCAGACCCTACACCGTTAGTAGTAATAGAGTTGTTGTCTTATCTCGGGTGGTGGCGGTCTGCTGCCGTGAGAAAGGTCTCGCTCGACTCCTTATTCTCTACCTTTGTGTCAAAGGTGATGCTCCCAAGGGAATTTTTGGTGGCAGCAGCAAAGTTCCCGGTGGTCTCTGATTCTCAAACATTACAGGCATTTTATAAAATGGTAAATAAAAGATGTTGTGGAAGGAAAGCCATAAAGAGAGAGGTCTTGGCCAAAACACTGTGCTGCAAAATGGTCTATAAATTAACATGCTAGTTAACTCAGACACCAGCAGAAGCAAAGAAGCTTATATTGGCCATTATGGGGCACTTAGGGGGTTTTACAGCAGGCTGAACTTTCTGCCAGTTAATTTTTATGTTGTTTTTAAACTTCATCATCTTCACTACTGCTGTCCAAATGCCATTAATTTAAAGAACTGTCAATCAAAATTGATTATTAGTATGCAGGGGTTGTGGTATGCTGTGTATGTAGCAGAGGCCATTGAAGGCTGACATGCTATAGTCCATTTTGCTCATGCACAGGATGGAGATTGAATGTGACAGTGGCTGTTAACCAAGTGATGTTAAATCTCACACAGTGCACCATGTATTTCAAGTAGTACTTTGAAGGTGAATTTGGAGTTTTCAAATTACATTTTTTAATGTTTATTCATTAAAAAAAGTTATTTCTAAAGACTATAAAAATAAATAAAAGATGTATAAAGATCTGTTTAAAAGACTTGTAGATGTGGTGCTCAGCGACGTGGTTTAGTGGTGGATTTGGCACTGCTGGGTTACTGGTTGGACTTGATAAAGGTCTTTTCCAACCTAAAAGATTCTATGGTTCTGTGATTCTGTGACGAGGTTCAGTGATATGATGTAGTCAGCTTTTAAGAGTTTTTCTTCAAATACAAACCAGATGTTGGAAAATTAAGAGTTTAAATCTGAAATGGACAGAATTGTTCCAGTGGTGCAAAAATAACAAATACCTGTAAGAATTAGCATTACTGTAAATAGGGAATAAAGTGCTCTGTAGAAAAAAGTATGAGATTATTCTACTAATTGAAAATTTTATTTACTTTATCAGAGATCTGATAAATGGCTGAGCCAGGTTGGTTGCAAGTTAGGTCTCTTGACTTTCTGCTCTTCGTTATAGGTAGTGTCAGATTTGTACCCAAAACATTAAGGAACAGTAACAAAACTCTGATATAACCAGCACAAAATCTCAATAGTGTACAGAACGTCAGTTAGGAAAGTCTTTGTTTGTGGAAACAGGGTATTGGCTTTATTTGTCAGCTCTTTCCATTTGCATTTTGGTGCTCTTTGCTTCCCAAGGAAATATTTTTCCATTTAATTAGAAAGAAAAGCCAAGATACATACTTGTTAACAGGCTTAATTTGCAGTGCTATGCCACAGGTTCTTTAGAAGTTTTTGTAGGGAATGTGGGAAGAGAAGAGAGTTTCACATTATTCCTGCTAAGCCGGAATGGTAATGTTTATTGCTGCTTTTGTACCACTGTCTCCATTGTGTCTGCCTTGAGTTTTTTGTTCTTAGTCAAATTTTAAATGACCCTGCTTCCCCCTGTCATGCACCTGCAGGTGTGTATGTAAGAACATCAGTTCATGCTGTTGTTAAAACTGTGAGTTTCAAAGTCTTGTAACTTCAGCCGGGTACATACATTATCAAAATTTGGGATATAGTCTCATGAAAACAAAGTTTTTTCAAAATTTTCTAAAAGTTTAAGCTCATTTAGGATTATGGTCATCTCTTGCCTTTATAAATTTTTAGAACCTTGTAAAAAACAAGAAGGGTGAAATATTATGACACTAATTTCTCTTGTACGCAAAAATACATACATTATGAAGCTCCTAATATGCAGTTTTACAAACTTTGCTTAGTGTGTGGAATTTCTGCATCAAATCATACCATATTTATAGCATGATTTTTTCCTGCAAAGTAACTTTTTTGACAGTTCATGTGTCCTCCTATAAGGTATCTTTTATACAGATAGGTTGCTTACCAATATTTCGCAAATAATGGTAAAATAAATCCTTCCATCCTTCAGGAAGAATTGGGGAAATTAGATGTTAACAATGACAGAGTCAAAGTGATGTTTTTCTTTAAAAAAAAAAAATTTATGAAGCAAATTGGCTTCTGGACTTCAATCAGCTTGTTGATTAGTACTCCAAAAATATCAAATCATTGATGTACTATGTAGAGAAGTTGTGTTATTATCCATGGACAAATTGCCATATTGCAGTATATGTGTGGATTACCTCAGGCTGAGAATGGTGCCCTGTGTAATTCACAATATTCCACCTAATGAAGCACAGTCTCTTGAAAAAAAAACCCCAAATCTCCACCATCACATGTCTGACGGCCAGCAGTAGTTACTCGTGATGCCGAGCACCTCTTGCCTGGCACATTTGCTACTTTAGACTAATGACCATACTAAACCAACAGCAGTGCAATCCTGAAAGGTAACTTCCAAATCATACAGGTTTCCGAGCACCAGCAAAATGCAGCTGGGGATTTATTCCCTTTGGGTGTTTTGTAATAGCAGAAGATGACTGAATTGTCAGAATTGGAAACATTTAGCAGCAGTAATATGATTTCAACAAAATGGTGATGGAATTGAGACAAAATTGATTGTTTTCTGCCAGCTTGCTCACAGATTTCCTTGCAGGTGAGCAGAAGAGCTACTGGATCACCCTTGCTTTCTCTGGCCGCCGTCTCCTCTGCGGAGGTGCTTAGGGAAGGGAATAATTCTTCAGATTTAGACAACAGGGTGATTAAATATTGTACTTTGTCTTCCAGCAAAAATTAATGACTTGCCAACCTGTCTGTGGGTTTTCCTAGAACTTCTTTGTAATTGTCACATAAAGGTTTGCAGAACAGCCCCCTACAAGTTTCGGAACTGCGGCAGGCATCCTGCGGGTGGTTTGCTGTAGCAGCACCCTGCCCTGCTCCTCTGTACAGCACTCCCAGGTAGAGTTAGTGTGCAGATGTAAATTAAGATTAATGCCTTTTTAGTGGATACGTGGGCTGTTAAAACTGTGTATAAGCTTGGAAGCGATTTAACTCTTTAATTACACATTTTATGTAATTGCAAGTTACTAAAGTATACTTAAGCAGTTTACACATTGAGAAATATATTACCCTCATCCTCTCTCCTTTAATTCCCTTCTTAAAACCAACATCTGCGAGTAACTTCTTTATAGGCAAAATCCTCATGTTTTCCAGGATTTGTTACAAAATAAAATGTCGCTATTTTATTTCACACCTTTAGTTGGTTTTTTTCTGTCTTTTCATACTCTTAAAAGTGTTGTACACTGTGGTGCATGAGACATTTCAAAGCGATCCACTGTACCCGTGTTCCTAGTGAAATTCCTCGTGTTTGGTGCTGCTAAGGGGGTCTCTGTTCTGGAAACAGCTGCAAGACAGGGGTTTCGTGTCTTCAGATCTTTAATTCATCAGGTAATGGTTTGTATTTTACAGCACAACATGCATGTATGCTGCTGTTTGCATTGTAACTTACCATCCACACTGAATGCCCTGGAATATGTAAAATGAAAAAAAAATAGTAAGCATATGAAGTATAAAATCTTAAACTCATTGTATCCCAAATAAATGGTATAATTAATTCTATTTAATTTCACTTCATTGCTGAAAGCTACTCCAAAAGCAGGCTTTATATACACTTGGAGTGGAATAGTTGAATTTATTTCTACAGTGACCCTTGTGCTGTGCACTCTGGCTCACGTTTTGGAGACCTGTGATCTGGGCTTGATCCTTGCTTCTCTGCATGTGCAGCAGCTCGGGTTCAATCTCTCTCCATCTAAACCTGAACCTCTGCAAACTTTCACAATTTCACAAGTGAAACAGGGAGTTCAGTTCTACAATTGCTTGCTCGATTTTGAATAAAACCATGTTACTCTTAGGCGCAATTGCGGACGGCCGTGAGAGGTGTTATTAGCGAGATTTGCGGAGACTCACAGTCCTCCTGGGTAGCCTCAGCAAGACTTCAGGAGAGATGCTTGCACATCGTTAAGATGCCGGTAGCTACAGGGAAAGGTTTAGGAGGCTATTTTGCGGCCTGGAGGAGTTGTCATGTGTTCCACATAAAAAGCTAATGTAACCTTCTTTTAGAAATAACAGCTGGAAATCGCACTGCAGCAGGTAGGATGAGCTATACTTGAACCAGTTTTGCAATGCCAGAGAAAAAATAAACAGAGCATCTATGCTGAGACTGGGACTACAGCTTCAGGAAAGAGGATTACAGAGCTCGAATTCGTGGGGTGTCAGGCTGCGTGGTGGGAAGCAGAAATGCCAAGGGGATGCCCATGTCTCAATCCACCAAATAACTTTAACTGTGTCCACTCGCCTCCGTCTCTGCTGGCTCAGTTGTGCTCTGTGAAGGTATCTCATGTAGGGATGCTGTTTCAGAGGGAAACCCTGGAAGACTTTTCTATGAGGCAATGCTGAAACATCCCACTTGCTCATTTTTTTTAAATCTTTCTTGGTTTCAGTTTGAAATTATTCATGTTAAGTGGTTTATTTTGCATTTACAAGATGACATATACAATAAGGACAGGCCTGATTTAGAATAAATTATTTGGACCCACTTAATTTTTTCTTTCTTTTAAAATGTTCATTTATGCAAATTTTGAAAATATTTGTCTAGATTTGGAAGAAAATTTGAGGGCTTGTCCAGAATTGGAACAAAAATAAGACTTCAAGTATCTATGCTATAATTAGTTCTGTGCTCCATATATAATTTGACTAAAATTATGCTATGCTGAATCCAAATGATACCACACACCCCCTCCCCACCCCCACCCCCCCCAAGATACGAAAACATCTTCAGCAATACGTATTTGTAATATTTTTGCTATTTCAATTGAGAGGGTTTTGAGAAGAAGAAAAAACATTGGTCATGTGTGATTTGTATCTACACTCATTGTAGCATTTAGACTGAATTTCTACTTAATTGAAAAAGCAGAAGTCTAAAAGATTTTACATGTTAAAACATCTCAGAACTTCCCTGTATTTGAAGGGTGAATTAATTGTCTCTGTTTTAGGCAATACAGGGTTTTAATTCTTACTATCCTTTCAACCCCTACTGTCACAAATTAATCATGATTTATATGAGGAAGTACATGTGATGAGTCATTAACAGTGCCAATACATCCAATTATATATAATATGTATACAGCATATATATAAAACACAAACCAAGTGCATATCTATTAAGGTATGCAAACACACAGTTACGTTATAGTATACTAAGGACGTTCCGAATCCACTCCATCTGGAAAAAGATGACCTTCTGCAGTGCCAAATGAATTACAGAATCTTTTCTAGCTGGTACAAGTGTATAGATCATATTCTTTGAGCACCCATAAAAGTCATAGTTACTGTCAATTTGAGAAATTTTAGCTCACTACTCCTGTTTCTCTTTCGCTGTCACGGAAGAAAAGAAATCCTTCCTATTAGAAGGACAGGAGGTACTACTGGATCGTAGTTTGACAAATGACCTTTTCCTGGTTTCAACCACTTCAGGAAGGATATCCTTGAAAACAAGCGGGTGTTTACATTTGCCATTTGCATGGGAGAGCATGGCATGTTTTGCTTGGCCTCGTTGGGTAATGTCGGTAAAAATTGCCTTTGACATATATATCCTGTATGTTTGTCCTGCGCTGAGACGTTGCTGCCTGACATTGCTCGTGCTGCTTTTGTTTTACTGAACTCTTGAGTTTCATAAGAACAGGTACTGAATATCATGAGGAAAGAGATCTGTGCAGTATTGGTTGTTGTAAAACTGCATTGCTGCATTGGGTGGAAAAAGGCATTGTTGCAACTTTTCACTAAGGAAGGACAAACTACATCCTTCCTTATTCATTAGACCCTTTCAGGCTGTGACCGTTCTGTCACAGCCGAGATGACGTGAGGCCATCCTTCACAGCGATGAACATGTCAGCCCGTCCTCTTCTCAGCTGTCACTGTATCATTATGCATATGGCAAATAACAGATAAAAAAAGGGTGCAATTTGATTGAAACATGGATTTGTGCAGGCATAAGGATCGTGGCTCAACAGCTGTGATCCTTACGTTGGAAATGGGAATGAAAATATGAATCAGCCTTTATTAAAGTTTGCACAGCTGCCTCTTAGTACTGACATTTTGGGTGAGAGGGGTTCTGTTTCTTCAGCTTTCCTGCACGAAACACTTGCTTTCTGATGCCATTCACTATTTGCTCACCCACAAAACAAGCTGCTTGATTTTTAATAAGACTACAGCTATGTCTTCCAGTGTTTGTAATAACAGATAACCTCCACAAATTCAAGGAGGAATTCCAAGTAAAGACTTTACTGAGTAGCTTGTTGCCTGTCTGAACATTTAGAAAGCAAAGCTTTAAGTCACTTGTGGTTGGAGCAATTTTGGTCTCTAAGGGGAAGGCTGCTGCACGTCGCTGTGCTGGAGCGGAATGTATAGCTTGCAGCAGGACCTTGAGTGAACGGCTAAATCTTAAGAATCTTTTCATAAGCACAGCTCAGATGATGCAAATTTTTTTTTTTGTGTAAATAATACGAAGCAGCTCTACAAATACCCTAAATTAAAATCACTATTGCAGTTAGAAGTCTATGTTAATCTTACACTCCGCTACGTATTAATTTGACCCAAACTATTTATGTAGCTTATTAACTTTACAGCTGTCTGGAGAGACTAAAACCATCCCATGCAGATATCACAGCTGCCTGGCATCAGAAGTGACATTGAAAGCCATTATATTTGAAGTCTGGTTCAGGATGGGCATTTGATGCAGCAAAATCTTACACTGACTATACTGTCATTAAGTTATTTGAAAACATGATGATAATGTGACAGGAAATATAAATGTGGAAACACTGACCTGTGTAGAAAATAAACTGTTGAAGGGAAGTAAATCAGATGTAATGTCTGTGATGACCACATCAAAGCGTTTGACATTGTGATGTATGAAAACAGTATCTAGAGGAAGGGCAGAGGAAGGAAGAACTGGAAGGATTTTAGAAAATACTTACAATTCTGACTTTATGCTTTCAGATTAGATTGATCAAGTAGAAACAAAAGCAAGTCCGGACTCATGACTCCTGAAATTCACATAATGAACGTAGTCTCGTTTGAGATGCACTAGTGATGAGAAAGCTTGATAGAGGCTCCTAGGGCTACCTGAAAACTAGTAAAAAATGTGGTTCAATGTCCTGGCCTGTTCTTGATCTCATTTACTCCAGTTATTGCAAATCAGTGTAGACTAACTTTAGCCTTATTTACTGCAGAGGCGCTACTCTGATCTACAGAGGTGGGAGGGAAACGTGAGCTCCAGTATCAGCCATCTGTACAGTGCTTTTTGTTGAGGCCCTGAAAAAACACCATACTCAGTACTTTTTTAACTTACATAATGTGTTCCAGTCCCAATTGTGCTATCTATCTATTAACCTATATACGTCTATACTGGGGAAAATAGTGCAAATCTAAGATGCCACTTGCTATTTCAGTCTGTCCTTGAAACTTCAAATAAATCAGACAGAGTAAGACCACTCTGATTTCTACCAGCACCGCGCAAAGTGTTGTTTCAGAGGGAATAAGTAGCAGGACTCACACCGCAGGAACTCAGTGTAGCTGCAACATGTTTACAGTTTTTTGAAATTATTTTCAGATTAAAACGTAGCGTCACTGATAGTGTACTTCCTTGTACCCACGCTCCAGGCAATAACACATCTTTTGAAGTATGATCAGTGCTGTATGCAGAGCTCCTTTCTATTTTTTCAGAAATAGAAATGCTGAATACTTTTAACTATGACATGCTCTTAAAATACTACCCAGCACTGTCACTAGACTTTAATAAGGGCAAACATCACACAATAAAATAAAAGGTCATTTATGACAAGAATGTAAATATATGGTAAACCTTTAGCAAAGATATGCCTTGAAGTTTGTTGGGAGAGTTCATTCTAGTTGAGCTCTTGTCACGGTGGGGTATCTTAAGCCATTTGTTTATTGACAAATATTATTCTTCATAGATTTCATACTGTGCTTAAGTCTTTCTTCCCTGTTTGCTTTGTCTGCATAAACACACACTGTCTGTGGCTTCTTTCAGCTGATCCTTTGCAATCCCTAGTGTAGGGGCAGCTGGTCCAGCTAGGGGTGTTTTTTTGGGGGAGGGTTAGGGGTTTGTCAGTATTTTTAGATTTTCTTATGGGAGCCCTTATTTCACTCAGTGAGCCAATACAAGCTATATTTGGGAAAAGGGAGGGGAAAAAAAAAGGAAAGGAGAAGAAAAGCCAGGGTAAGTTAAACTGATGTTTCGAAGCTTTGCTAGCAGAGCTGCACTGCTGTAATTGCCGCTGATGACTCTGCAGGGTGAAGCTGGCCCAGCGCAGGAACAAGGGCACAGGAGCTGCACAGCAGCATTGTAAACCCCTGAAAACTTGCCCAGGGCTCCCTCCTACCCTCTGGTCTCAGGTACTCAGTGGTACCCCAGGGGTTAATTTCATGGATTGACAATTAGGAGGAGAAAGCTAGATTTAGCTGCACTTTTCTAGGTTAAGAATTCCTGTTATTACCTTAAAATTATGTATTTCCTCAAAGGCTTGGAAATGTATCTGAATCTGAGCTAAACCAGAGATGGGACTAGGAGAAACATAAATCAAAAGTAAGAAAATCACTGGGGTCAGTCTGACCATTCAAAGGTTTACCTTGTGCTTGATTTCATTCGCTTTCTATGTGCTTCAATAGAAACCTTTGTACATATTAATAACATCACCCAGGGAGACTAATACGATACTGTCAAAGTTTGGGGGAGCAGGTAGCATTACACTTTTAATTTCTACAGTAATTATTGGCTTTCTGCATTTTTGGTTCAATTCTATGACTTTTTTTTTAAGAAGCGCTTACATCCAGGTCCCATTTTTTCCTCCTCTGCCATTCTCCTTAAATAATAGAGGTGTTTATTTAAGGACAAGTAAGAGGTACTGGGAGGGGTAGGCATCATGATTGAACTGCAGGCTACAAATTGAAAAGACTTTTAAAGTTGGGTGTTATTAAGAACGCATTTAATCAGGGAAAGTGACAAACAATTTGTTGTAAGACACATAAATACTAGTGGGAAACTAATTTCGGTGGCATAAAAAACAATCAACTCTTGCATATAAAATAAATGGAAAAAGGGTACCCCTGCACGTTATTGCTCCTGCCATGTACCATGTTCATTTACAGCAATTACTCTCTTAACCAAAACAGCGTTCTTTTTTTATCCACAGAGTTAAGCAAGGGCAAAAAAATATTCAGAAAACACAGTAATATGCAAAACTAGCCACAGGATTTTCCTTTTTTTCTTTCTTAGTTGGTCATATTTAATAATCATAAACTGCCTTGTTGCTTAAGAGCCTGACCTTCTCTGTTAGCAAAGCTCGCACCTAAAAATCCTGCAAAGTTTCAATTTCTAAATGTCACAAAATATCAAATGGGTGCAGAAGACAAGAAGCAAGTCAATAAATGTTTCTGTTCTTCTCTTGATGCTCTTTTGTATTTCATTTTCTATGGAAAAAAAAAACAAAACCCAAAGTTTAGTCTCTCCTCCAAATAAAAAAAAAAAAGAGCAGAGCCTGGAGTAACAGTCAGTTAAAATATTGATTACAGTGCATAGCAATTTACTGAAAAATAAATAAATAAACCCAAAATGCCTTCAAACTATTTAGGAGAAAGCATACTGTTTCCTATGGTGGGAAGAAGTATAATTAAAAAGCTATCAACAGTCTGGGATTGTCAAAAGTACTTTGTCACCTGAAGCACATTCCTTGTAATTATCTTTTTGGCTTTAAGCTAGATCACCATTAACCTCCAAAGAAGAAGGGTTACTATGCTTTCTGGTGTGAGAAATTGTATCATCATGTAAATTAAGCCCTGTTAGGTAGTCAAATTGGATTTGGGAAACGATTGAGTATTAAACCTAGTCATGTATATTATCAAATGACACAAAGCATGAAATGCTAAGAGGGAAAGAAACAGAAAAATATTATTTTCCTTCCATAAAAAGTCAACATTCTGGTACAAAAAATATTTTTTTCTTGGTGAAGTTAAAAGCAAGAGAAGGAAGTAATGTATACATGTATATACATAATTATTTTGTTGAAACTTCCAGAGAATAGAAAATGGGGCAACCCAGTGCTAGCTGATTATCATATAGCAGTACTTGGAACCACACTTATCTGTTACTCAGCATCTCATACCCTGACACATAATTGCCAGGGTTGAGAGGCAACGGCTCCTTCTACCCATATGAACAGTTACCCAAATTTCCACAGCAGCAGTGGCTGAAAGGAAGGCAACGTTTTTCATCTCTGCAACTTAATCTAACTGGAACACATGAAAAATATTTAACCAAATCCTGAAAAATTAATGATGTTCTTTAGAACACTGTGGGTGTTATTTAGGAAAATAGGAAACGGAAAAAATCCTGATTTTTCTTTGTACTGTAGTCAGTACATGCCTGAAGAATTCATGTTTGGAGTGGAAGGAGAATAAATGCCTTTAAATTATAGATTTTTTTTTTCTTGTTAGCTTTTCTAGCTGTGTTTATAAAGGTGTAGTATTTCAATGACCAGCATAATCTAGAGAGTGGTTTCACTCAGCTTGCTAACAAGTTAGCACTTGGCAGCCTGAGAGATGAAGCTGCAGACATCAAGTCTGCGAATAGGTGTACCTCCTGCGTCTTCCTGCCGGTGGTTTGGATGGGCCAAGTTGAGGTGTATTATCAAAATATCAGGATTTCAAAACTGCTTGCAGTAGCAACTTCTTCGTTGTTCTGTTTTATCCCCACATGTGCTACCTGAAATACTGTAAGTTCTTCCAGAAATCTGCAGCTCATAATGAATGTCTCCATATACCAATCCCAAACACAGTGATACAAGTCCAGGTGTCCATCAGGTCTACCAGCTCAGCATCGTGAGCAGCCCCTGTAGCCACTGTGACGTCTGCCCCCAATGTGTGTGTTCAACGAGCGCTGTTCAGCTGTCCATAACGAGCCTCCAGCTTGACATTGCCTTTTTAACGGGGAAAAGAAAATTTTTCCCCTTTTGCAAAAAATGTTGTGCAGGAAGGAGAATGCTGAACTTCAGTTAATGGCAAGGGAAGAGTGGATAATATATCTTCTTGGAAAACAGGAGTGAAACCCAGGGCTTTGCAGATTGCCAACATGCAGTACCATCATTAAGGAGTACACGCTTCTTTGTAGTTGCCAAATATAAAAATAATTTGCCAACAATCTCCAAAGCTTTCAGAGAGTTTAAAATTTTTTTGTTTTGTTTTGAAGAGAAGTTTAAAAAAAAAAAAATCTGCCAAATTACCACATGTTGACAGTCGTCTGTATCCAGCATTTATAGTCTTTCTGCTTTCAACTTCTGGAAAGTGGGTAATTGAAGTGGTGTGCACAATAGATGAGAACATCCATTGGTTCCGTATAAACCTTTTAAAAGCCTCGAAACAGAAAGTAAGGCAGGCTAATATGAATTGCAAAAGGACACAATTAATTTGTACATGAAAGAAGATTTTTACTATGCCATTAGCCTCTGTAACAGCCAAAAATAAAAAGGCAATCATGTCTAACCTTGCCAAAAGTATGACAAACTGCTTGTCATGGAAAAGTTTTGTATTTTAAGCAAATGCGTAATGTTTTCATAAAAATTATTCTGTTAACTCTTACTTGCTGCCAATGAAATTAGGTTTGAAAAAATGGTATCAAAAGGCACGATCATTTCAGATTAGGCAAAAAAATAAATCAAGAGCATCTGTTAAAACAAGTGGAAGTGCTGTTGCTGTTTGGAAGACTTGAATTTTTAGCAAACCAATTCTATCGCATTTGCTCTGTGTCCGTACACCCTTTCATAGGCCTTAGTAATGGAAGCATCAGTTAAAAAAAAGTCACAAGGATGTTGTGAATCTCTGTTCTACATGCCATATCTTTAAGAAGCTAATTTGTCCCATCCTTTTTTTTTCTTAATGAAAGTCTCTCTTATTCCTCTTTCTTCTCCCTAAGTTAGTTAATCTTTCTCAGCATGTATTATCTTCATATTATATAGCATCCATTCTATTTTTAGAAAAAGTGTGTAAATTCTAACAAATTATTAAGCAGTTTTATTTCTGCATGTAGCTAGCCAAGGTCATAAACTGCGAACAATGAAAGTTACATTACGCTGCAGATAGTAAAAAGACAAGATTGTGTGACGGATAATTTATTTTCTGCATAACGTGAAAAAAAATACATCATGGGATTTTAGTAGCCCAATTTAATCAATAACTCTGTAATTCCCAGGCAATCATAGATTACTTTTATCCATCATTACAAAGGTGCAATAATTATTAGTCCTCTATGAAAGTATCTGACAGCATTAAATAATATAGGTAGAATAGGAGTCCTCTGACGGAACAACAGGGAGCTGGTGTCTTCTCAGTGACTGTGAGCAACCATCATTTATGTTAATGACACTTAAAATACCACACTAGCCGTAAGAAAGGCCCCGTACAGAAATAACAGGGGTTACAAATTACGTCTGAGGGAAATAAGGTGAGGGATATTTGCTGGAAAAATGTATTTCTCAAATATTGCATGGTTTTCAGTGGTTAGTATGTATTTATTTGGAAAAAAATCATTATGATAATTTATGGTACAATAAGGTGCGGTGTGAGTGAATTTTATAAGCCTTTCTCATGTGCCGGCTGAGGAAGGGTCTTATCGATTATCAGTCTGATTTTTTCATTGCTGCAGCTCATTTGTAACTCCATTCAAAGTCATTTGGTAGAAGGAGAAGGGACAGTTTCTCAATGCCTATGGCAATCGAGACAATTAATCTGCAGACAGAAATCTCCTCTCCGAGTCGCAGTGCTCTGGTGGCAGCTCGGTACCTTCTGTGCAAAGTCCTTGATGATCTGAATCCAAGTCCCTCCTTGCGATTTACTCACCCTCATACTCTGCCTGTGCCGAGTATGAATTTTCTGACTTCTTAGAAGATCCGGTTGTGTGTCTGTCTTGGGTAGATTTAAGATTGCCTGTTAGTCTGGCATATTTTGCCGTATACATGTGTATATTTAGATTGATCATTTTAATTATGTCCTGTGTTTCCTTCTCTCTCTGCCTGTGCAGAGTATGAATTTTCTGACTTCTTCAGAAGATCCGGTTGTGTGTCTCTGTCTTGGGTAGATTTAAGATTGCCTGTTAGTCTGGCATATTTTGCCGTATACATGTGTATATTTAGATTGATCATTTTAATTATGTCCTGTGTTTCCTTCTCTCTCATTTCTTCTTTGATCCTGTAAATCTGTAGGAAACAGAACTGATGAGAAACTTGTAGTCAGGGCAACTTGTGTAGCAAAGAATCTGTTTCTCGCCATTACACCCAGGTTTTTCTTCTTCCTCTGTGATCCTTCTTTGCCATTTCTGACAAATTTCTCCACTCTGCCGTGTTTTATTTCCCTCATTTTTCCTTCCTCCTCTGGATAAATGCTGCCTTCTTCAGCCCCTCATATTTTCTCTGGTTCCGTACCACTCGAGGCTGTGCTCGGCCTCAGGCAGTATTTCTTCTGTCTCTCTCTCCGCTACGGTCCGTTCTTGACGCAGCCATAGACAGACTTTGCGTTTCAGCTTTGTGATAACTTAGATTTTCCTCCACTTTTCCAGCTGTGGAGAATACCCCTCTTGATGAGCCAGCTGATCCTATGGAGCAAATAATGACAATTACAAGCCCATTAAGGATTCCTCCTGTACCTTCTCTAGATAGAGTGCTCCAGGATGGGATTGAACAGTGGGGATAAAGATCTACAACCTGATCTGATGTTGAATTCAACCCTTATATGGGTAGGGGTTTGGACCTCCTGAGGTCATTATAAGCTAAATTATTGTGTGGTTCCAAATATAACCTCACACCCCAAAACCCCCCCTTTTTTTTTTGCGCAAAGAATTCTTTTAAGAGATGCGCCAGACTCCCTAAGGATGCATGAAGAATCTCTTCTTCTTCTCCATCTGGATTTCTGCGCTTCATTTTGTCTCCCAAAGAATCCACACTTGAAAGCACAGCTGGGGTATTAGGATTCTTTCCAAAAGAGTTAAAGAAATATTAAGTTCCAATTGGTCTTAAATTTCTTGATTTTTTTTTTCTGCTTTATGTCCCGAGACAGAGGAAATTAAGAATGACTGCTCCCACACAGAAAACTGGGAATTATGCACAAAAGGGCAATAATAATAATCCTGGAGTTTAGTTAAATGATTATTTTCAATGAAGTTTCAGTTTTCTTGGGTTGTTTATTTAGCAAAAAACAACAGTGAAGGATTGCCCTGTTTACATTATAACTTTTGAGAAGAAATGTGGCAAGGCAAAGAGTCAGACTCACCCTGGCGTAATTTGATCAGTTTCGGTGAAATTACACCAGGGACTAATTTGGCCCGAGAAGCTGATAATCATGTACCACAGATGTTACAGTATTTGAAGGCAATGGTCCATAATAGCAGAAGGAACAATATTATGTCCCAAAGGACCTATCAAGTGAATGAGATGTTAGAGAGGTTTTTTCACATAAACATTGAATCCATACTGGTTGCAGGATCCGAGTGTGCCTAAGAAAATGAAACTCTACTCAATCTCAACATCTGTGTCAACATAGATGAAACCTGCTGATGTCTATTTTAGTGACTAGAAAGCATTTTAATATCATCACCTAACTGCCTATCTAGAAATGGACCGTTCATTGTGGAAATGGCATTTCTATTTCTTTACCAATACTCTTAAAAATTTGGAAGGAATGTCTTCATGTATAGCTCAAAATCTTCCTAAATTTTTGTCTTATAGAAATACTTAATTTAACTTCTTAAAATGTTTTCAAATATTTATTGTAAGTAAACGTATGTGAAAATCTACAGACATTTATGTATTTCGAAAACCAGTTACATAGTTTATCACCTGGAGGATAGAGGTCAGAGGCATATTAGAGCAATTATGTTTTGTACTCTGTGATTAAATACCAGAAGCATTAACCAGCCACAGCATTACAGTCATAATATTAGAATAAAAATGACAGTTACTCTGGTAAAAGGCTAATGAGCTTGTATGTGTATAGAGCTCTTATGTAATTTAAAATTGGATACAGATCTGCACACACTGATTCATTCCTCCCACTCAAAAAAATAGGAGGCTTCCCAAATCTTTCATATGCCTCAAGTTAAACATTGAGTCCTTTGTCATAATCCAGCCAAACTCTGAATCACTGGTGGCTCGTTCCCAGCAAACCAGCTAGTTAAACCAGGCAGCTCAATAGCTCTGTCCATGTGGGTTTCCTTCATCAGGGAGGTCTTAAGGACAAAGATGATGAACCTCAAAAGAAACCTTGGGTTTCCTTACTACTTCTTTAACTGACAGTGGAAAGAACTTCCTGGGCAGCTTGAAGTACTGGGTAGAATCCACTTACTTCTCCTGGTGACTGAATAATAAGGTGCTTATATTCTAAGAAAATGTCTTATTGCAACTTCTCATTTCTTAGGCATTTGGGGGTGTTTTTCTGGTTGGCTTGTTTTTTTTTTTCAGAATTGCGCCTGAAAGGTCACGAGTCTCAAATTTTGTTCGTCTTGGCATCAGCTGCAGACTTCTCCATTGTTGCTGCTTTGCTATGCATGCATTTTATTTAGCTTAAAAGGATAGTACACTCATTCAAGACTTAGGCATTTTATCATAATTGATTGTACAATACAGATAATTAAGTTTAAACATTGCTAAACTAAAGTCCTCAGAAACTATATTTACTATTTTTATACTGCCAGACATATACTCACAGTCTTCACTGGAGATTTATTTTTTTTCAGGGTACTCAGTACTAGGAGGTGCCAGAGAATGGGAACAATCCAAAAAACACCCAGATCCCAGTCAGGAACCTTTTCGAGTGTAAGAAGAGGGTTGAGTGCTCTTACTGTAAGACACGTGATTCTCCTCAGCTGTTGGATGGCCATGGCATTGAAAAGGCTGAAATGATTCACGCCTCTGCCCCTTCAGTCCCTCTCACGGAAAGGGTGCCCTTGCCCCATCTAACAATGCATATTATGATAACGCCTTGCATTTCGCACGTCAGCCCTACACCAAAGAGATTGAATGTGTCTGTCAGCCCCATGTGGTCTCCAGACAACTATGATTTCTTCATTATTCTTCCCATGATTGGATGTCAATTAGTGACTTAAAAATAAGGTCTTCATCACGTTAGCAATCCCTTGGGCACGTGAGCCTCCCAACACCTCAACCCCTTGATCTAATTTAATATACCCGTAGAAATGAAGTAGTGCTGTCAGGTTGCCCTAGGGAGATGGAGCAAATGAGCTGCGGTGTGCTGCCAGGTCTGAGTCCCAATCTCCTTCCAGAGGGACCAGGGCGCATCCTTGGAGAGGCTCATCCTTAAACTATCTCATTCCTTTCAGCTTGGCGGCTGTTCTCACCTGCATAATACAAACCCATCTAGATATGCCTAGCACTGCATATTTCTGACTTTTTGCTGCTCAAGGAAAAGGTTAAGAATGGAAATATCTGCCAACTAAGGTATTTTCAACTGATTTTTCAAGATAGGGTCCAGCCGAAAGATTTTGTATTGACAGCTGGCGGAATGTTCACAGAAATGACATCTGCCCATTAAAAATATCCCTCTTACTTTTCCTTGTCCTCAGGGATTTCGAGACGGCAAATAATTTTCCTGAGAGATGTAACCTTAGATCAAATTATGTAAAAATACATCACTTCCATCAAGTGAAATAATCACAGTATGATACAGGAATATTAAACAACTGCCTTCCTGCATGGTACGCGCAGGAATTTTCAGAGGTTTCTACTAAGTGCCTTCGATTGTTATTTCGTATTGTGACACCTGTAATTGTATATAGCAATCTAGATTTTAAAATCCTGACAAGGCTGCTATGGGTTCCACAGCATACATAAATCCATCACAGCGTACGAGATGGATTTTAAATTGATGGTACCACACCAAGCACTGAAATAAAAGCACTGGCAGCACTTATCCTTGTAGACTAATAGCTGCAAATGATTTTATGAATCATTAGTTCAGATCCTATAGTCCTACCCATTTTAAACCATTTCTAGATTAATGCTTTTTTGTCTGTGATATGATATTAATAGTCTGCTGCAAAGCATGTAGTTTCTTGCGGTGTGTCACAGCAACATTTCCATGATGGAAGGGAGTTTGGAATGTTGCGGTAACTGATTAATTGCTCTGATTCGGGTAGCCGGTGGTTTTTCAGGAGATCTTCTCCCGAGAGCTAGTATCATGTGAACAGATCCGACTTCTGAGCGTAGATTACTTGCTGCTGAGTGGTTAGGCATGGATGATAACGTGGGACAAAATCCCCTCAGATTTTATACTCCACAAGTGCTTCCTTAAATGGCAGTCCAGCAGGAACCGGGATGTGGTGTTTTGGCATTCCCCATCTTGCCTTGGGTTGTGGCGGTAGAGGAGTGAGCACACTCAAGCATCGGTTGTTGGATAGTTTGGGGAGCGTTGGGGTACAGGGGTGGGTGTCACTGCAGCAGGTCCCTGCGTATTGCTCCTGCTCCCTCTCCTGGAGTCTTTCCCCTCTGACCACATCCAGGACTTTCTGTACATCCCACAAGAAGTAAGTGCTGAGACATGTTTTCTTTTCCAGTGAGTATAAGACCAAGAACTCTCGTGGTTTCTTTGAGGAAACATCATCTCAGGCCTGTGCTCTTAAGTCTGCAAAAAAGACCCTGTTGTATGAAGGTGGATATTTTTTCCTGTACCGTAACTCTGCTTTTAACCAGTTATTTTGAGCAATTCAATTGTTTTTTTCCAGTATTTCTCTAAACGCCATGTGATAAATGTCATCAGAGGTTTGCAGCAGTTAGTGTGTAGCTTTTGCTCATGTGAGCTATGTCATATTGATGAATCCTGATCCTGCTTTGAGTATTTATTTCCTATTTTCTACCTGTTACGCTCTCAAAATGTGGTGAAATGTGCTGGCTCTGAGTACGTTTTTTCACAACTAGTGTTTACTACTGATGACATAGGGATGGTCCCTGCGTGACGCGTAGGGATATGCTTTAAGGATAGAATCGGGACAAGGAGGACTTTGCTTTTGGATGTCAGAGGTTCATTGTCCAGCTTTGGAAAATGTGGATGTGTGTGCTCCTTCCAAGATGTTAGTTGCAAAGTAAAGGGTTGGGCTGACACTTTGGAAAATCAGTGTTTATCCCACTCGTACTTCACTTTTTTCTTGAAATGGAGCAGGATAACTGGGTGTCTTCTAGTACTCCTTCCACCCCCACTATGAAAGTCCTTTCCTTGGTGAGCAGCTGTGCCCTGGCAACATCTGTCCTGGTGAGAGCCAAATGGGTTTATCTGCCTCCCATTATCCGGGACAGTGACCACAGGCCTTTACCTTATGGACTGTGGAAAGGCCATGAGTCCTACAGCATGCCTGGGGCTTCGTGTGATAATCACAACGGTTTCAAATACAGCTCCGTAACAGTAATTAATAATTACATAGACTGAACAGAACTGTTTAAGTGGTTATTTTAAAGTAAATGAGTCTCAACTACCTTTTGGGTTAATAGGTATTTAATATTAATGATACTGGAAAAAGTGAAGTAGAATTGGGTAGAAAAATAAAATCTGGCATGTCTGCTCCTACTCAGGCAGGCAGAACAACTGCCAGTTCGTATTTTCCACCTCCCGGTGATCCTCCCTGGAGAAGTCAAGGCAACTGGCCGTTGGAGGATCCTCTCTTGTCTCCATGTAGTATACAGAGCCAAAAGAGATTAGGCTCTTCATTTTACATATTTAGACAGTGATGGCATGATGTCATGTCTTTAACACGATGGCAGAGAAAAAAAATCTATGGATCTGTTGTGACTTAATTGGATTTCTTTATTGTGCTGTTGAATCCAGGAGGATCAGAGGTTAGTAATAACAATGTGATATAAGGACCTGGAGTGCTGGAGGGCTGACAGTTGAAAGGGATGCACTTTCTGTAATGATAAGTTCTTGGAAACTGTTGCAGTTTTAATGTTGCTACTGCTGCATTTAATTTGCTTCTCCTTCTACAGTGGGTAGTAAGTGATGTTGAATAGATTTTCTTCCGTATCCCAGATGGGAGACTGACATCTGTCTGTACCTCGTTTGAAGTGAAAGTTAGAACCGTAGGTTTTTTTTCCCTTCTACTCTGTTCTGATTTCATAGGTTATTGTATCTGGTTTACAGTACTAAAAAGAATAGAAGTCTGTGCATTTACCAGATATCTGTAAATAAAACATGCAGGCATGCCTACAGTTTGAAGTTACAGCATATAGTGTCATGGATTAATAGGTGCCAAAGTCAGATTCTGCTGTCGACGTCTTAACACTGAACTTTTTAGGTAGGTAGAAAGATAGGAGAGATAATTTCATATTTAGATCATGTTACCAGGCACATTATTCAATCACTGCACCGCAGACCTTGAACACACACAGGCTGACATTGATAGCTACCGAACGTGCTGCGGAGGTTACAGCAGTTATCTCTATCATTACGTGCCTCCGCGTTTTTTAAATAAGCTGAGGGAATAAAAGAGAGAAGAAATGCAAGAACAAGATTTCTAGAGGATGACTGTGTAAACCTGGGAAGACAGATGGGTGTTACATCCGGCACACACGCGCGTGTAGGAGGCTCCTTCGGACCAATGTGACCCACATTCTTGCTGGAGGAGAGGAGAACAGCACAAAATCAATGTTGCTTCCCCTCTTCCTGAGGCTTTTGATTTTTTTTTGCTCCTATTCAAGGTTAATCACCAAGGGATCTCATGCTATATGCATTAGAATAAGCCATCAACTTCAGAAGCGCTACCAGGATTTCCACCAGCTGAGGATCAGTCCTCAAGCCCTTCCAGAGGTTAGCAGGGGGTATCGCATACCTGAGTCAGCCTTCTCTGTCTAGTTGCCTTAATCAATTCTTGAATGCTGTGCTCAAACATATCATGATATTCATCAATTCCCCTCTCCAAATAAGCACAAAAAATTCCAGGAAGGTTTTTCTGTCATTACTGATGTTCATAATGTAGTAAGATTGATGGATTGCACTAAAATCCTCACTGTGGCAAAGGCACATTTTGAAATGCGTTAGAAGAGGAAACGGCTTTAGTGCAGAGGTATGCAAGAATATTTTAAGGTGTTGTGGTGAAATGTGCTGGATTTAGAAGGGATATGGGATCTTAGGATGAAACAGAAGATAAATTTGTTACTGAGCTGTAAAAAGTTGGCAATTTTGCAAATGCATCCCTTCTATAGCTAATTTTTTAAAATTTTTAATAAAAAATGTAGTTGTGGATGGTCTTTGGGAAAACCTTAGTGGTTCTTTAACACACAAAAGCCTTTACAGGAGGTAATTAAAGGGCTTGTCAGTAAATTTAAAAAATGGGGTTGCTTAGGAGTGCTTACAGTGAATACCATACCTGCAGATATTTTTGTAGAAGGAAAATTAGTTCTCATATCTAATTTATATCTAAAAATGAGAAGGGAACAAAGCACAGGATCAAAGTAAATGAGCTTTTAGATCATGCAGTATGTTGTTTGGCAAATGTAACGTTCCTCAATATTATTTGCCCCCATGTATAAATTAACATGTTTGTGGAATATGTGCATGTTACCATATAAAAATTCCAGAACTGACCACTACACGTCTGTCCAGTTTGCCTTTGTTTGTCACTAAAAGCAGAGAAAATCATGTCTGTACAAAAATAGAAGGCACAGATGCTAAATCCCAGCAACCACCACTCCCAAAACTAACCTGCCACTTTCATCCGAGAAACAGCATTTCACCTTGAAAACTATTTCTTGATCTTGAGCGTTGACACTCTGTTCAGCTGCCTTGTGTGGTCAACAAGATCAAACTATCAGGGACTTCCGTGCAGAAGGTCACACAAGGCTATCAAGATCCCTTTAGCCAAATCTGAACAATAACAGCAAATCAAACCTCTGAATCCTCTATCGAAAACTTTAATTTCTGCCTCCAAGATCCTATCTGCTCTACCTTATTTCTTCCAAGAATGTATCAACCTTCCTTTCAAATCAATTTGCCTATACTGGCTTCTTTGGGAGGTCTGCAAATTGTCAGAAATCTCCTAAATTCTGGTCTAAATTTATTCATGAACAATTTATAGCCCCTCGGTCTTGTATGAGCGTCAGCCTTTAAAGTTAAATAATTCTTCTCCCTCCCTGCTGTTTACTTCGAAATGTACCTATAAAGAATAATTGTATCCCTTCTCAGATTTCATTTTGCTAGGCTAACCAGACCAAGCTCTTTTTAATTTCCTCCTCCTTAATCATCCTATCAGGACTTAGCTGTAGTTTTTTGAACCGAGGTATGTAGGATGGTAAACAGCAATTCTGCATTGCATCCTGCTAATGCTTTGTGTGGAGGTCTTGTCTCTGCTTAAAACTTACCTGCATGAATTATCTATTAATAAATTCTGCAAATAAGAGAATGTACTTGCAAGTTAATTAAAAACCCCTCATTTCTTATCAGTCAGGAATTAGCCATTTGCTGACAATGCCTTGGTTTGACTGCCTAATTGCTTGGGTTGGACTCAAGCATTTCATCAAAAATGCAAAAGCCTCTGAGAACCCCAATTTCTCTAAATAGTTTTATTGTTATGTTTTCAAGAAAGAGGCCTCTTCACTGTAGTGATGCAATTTTTGGGTTGAATCCTAAGCAGGCTTTTTGCTATAAACAGAATAAAACTCTTATGCTGTCGTTCCTAATTTCATCAGCCGTGGCATAGGACAAGTTCTTCAGCATGTGCTGAGATCTGTAAAATCCCAGTTTCACCTACAAGTTGCTCATTTTGCAGTTGAGGCTCCTTTTGACACCTCACCTGGTTCATCAAATTAATTTAAATAAAGTATTTTTGCCAATTGGGTGATGAGCCAGCATTCACTGTAGTCCGTTGTTTATCTGTTTATTGTTATCTGGGATTTTCACCCAGTGCAAGGAAACTCATTGTTTATGTTGTTCCAGATAGTATAAATATTTGTGCAAGGAAACTCATTGTTTATGTTGTTCCAGATAGTATAAATATTTGTGAATGAGTGTTAAAATCTTGGATGTCGAGTACAGTGCGTAATAATCAGAAATGCAAAAACCAGACTCAGAGATCTCCGTTCCTGATCTCATTTTGTGATCATTAGGTCACCTGCCAGCCAGACAGACGGCCATTCAGCATCCTACAATTTTCTGTCTGCTCCTGCAAGACCACACGGGTAAGAGGCGAGTCTGTGTCTAGCAGCAATGCACGCTCCGTTCCCAGGTCTGCCTGCCGCGACCGGCCCAACCTCTCCGTCACCGCAGCCATACATTTGGTAAATTACAGTTATCTGTCCCCTGGCAGGGACTGGGCATCTTGGTCATTAAGCATTATAAAGAGTGGAGGAATATTACAGGCAGTTGGTAGGAGAGCGAGATGGTAACTCATGGTCACTTCGTCTGGACCGCGGTGCTCTTTGTGCCGAAGTCGAAGGTGTTGTGGCGAGCGGCTCTCGGAGCTAACGCATGGCATTCCATTCATCAGTTTCTGCACAAGCACACTGCAGAGCTACAGAATTCATGGCACTCCCCCAAGGTGCATGGCAGGTCTATATATAAGTCTCTTCAGACTTCCAGCTCTGTGCTTTAACCTCTGGCTGTGCATCTTCTCAGGGCACCGTGCTAAGATGAGGGTTCGAACGAGCCATCTCTGGGATAAGAAATGTGAGTTGGTACCTCCTCCGGACCAGGTTGGGCTTGGTGGCGGGAGGAGTGATTGACTGCTGGCCCTGTCTGCGGAGCTGCGGGAGGGTGGGTGGGAGCGAACCTGGCTGTGGACAGCCACAAGGTCACCCATGGCTGGGGATAGTAGGTGGCTGAGTAAAGAGGTGGTACAGACACAGTACTGTCTTGCTGGATAAGTGAGATTAATTCTCCTTTTTCTCTGTTAGAGATGGTCAGTGAAACGCTCCTTTGGATTCATGCTCTTACATATAGAAAAGTCTTATGAAATTGTATGTGTGTTTTCAAAAGCTAAATGCCACTTCATCAGAAATAAAATCTAAGCACTTCATGTTGGACCAATACATCTCCATTTCGGTCTTATAACAGCAAGAGGCCACAGAGGATTGTGCTTCCAAACTGGCAGCTGTTGTGAGCAGGGATGTTTTCCACATCAAATCAGCATTCCCCTTCTGCCCTGCTTGGACACCAGTGGCCACTTCTGTGCCTTCCCCCGTCCTCTCTGCTGTGCCCAGCACAGGTGAAAGGATGCTCACTAATTTCACTAGCCTTCAGTTCTTCTCCTAAAGGATCAGAAAGCAGCCACTTGACTGTAATTCCTTTGTAATAGATGTTATGAAGAAATTGAATCCACTCTTGATTATGAAATTCCCCCCTTAGTCACAATTCACTAGGCTGAACGGAAGATGCAAGTGAGGGCGATTTCTAAAACAATGGGTCTATATTTTGATTAAGCTAATCATGCAGTACATGCCTCAGAAATCCCCAAATGAGACATTTAGGAAGGGTGAATTTCATATAGGATAATCAAACTAGCTTAGGAATGCACACCTTGGAGAAATCACACCTGGAAGGAGCTGGTAGATTTGTTAGATTGGAAGTTGTACTTTTTCCATCGCCTGGGGATAGACAGAGCAGTTCTGCTCCTGGGATGTGCCGTGTGCTCTTAATGGCATGCTGCTGGAGAGGCTGCGGATGTCTCTGGACGTCAATATTGTTTTCCCACATCTCACCAAGCTGCATGTTTCACTTCTTCCCCAGGGTTTCTGAGAAGTTGCCTGTGCAGGGGTACCTGCTTTTCCACAGTTTGCAGAAAGCTTGGCATTTGAAGACATTATATGCCATGCCATTTGCTGTAAATGCAGGTTAGAAGGGTGTTACAGAGAAATGCAGGGATCAGGCGTTGGTTGAGCAAAGTCAGTTAGCCACTTCCCTGTCAGAACACATACGTGAAGGCGAGATACGTAAGAGATGGAGATCTCCTTCTTCCAAATTAGCCCAGGAGGCTACCCAACTTGATAAGTGGTTCTGTTTTCTGTGGTATATGCAACATCTTTGTGTGTGCAGGATAAAAGAGTATCTATTATAAGTGATTATGTTATTTACTTAAAACCAGTAAAAGGTAGATTTCCCCCCTGCCCTCCCCAGATCGTAACTGCAGTCGCTTGCAAAAGGCAAGCTGGACTCAACTCCCCGCAGATGCGTGTAGATGAACGTGTGATTTATACCTCTGAAGGCTGCATTGTGCAGCTGAGATTGGAAAAGATCTACAGAAAAGCGTACATGCCTGAAGTGCCAAAGCCTTCAGGCTGAAAGCAGCCTTTGGAAATACTTTTTTGAAAGACCGTTATCGACAGGCTGAGTTCTAAGCACAGTTACACTGATTATACGGAATTATAGTCTCCTTTGGCCTAAAATGTGCCGCTATTAGGTGGCTTTTTAGTCAGGTGTTATGTGAGTCTCAGAGAATGACAACCAATATACTGGAGCAGTTAGGTTTTCTTTTCTATTATTAGTGGCAATGTTCTGCTGAATATTGAAAGAAGTGTGCATTTTTCTCTGAATACCTCGTGGGTAAGAGACATCAGGAAGCAGGAACTGGTGTGTCTGGAACAACACATCCTCACAGCAGAGGAAAATGGGGTCACCAAATACTAACTATTCATTTTTAAGGGGTTCTCCTCCTACCTATGTGCTCTCATTGTCTCTTTTGCTACTGCATATATCTTTAGTTATATATCATTGCCTGCAAGGCTTATTCAATTTTTCGTAAATCTCTTCTCCCCTCTTTTCTGGCTGCTCTGTACTGCTCCTGCCACAATCAGAACTTCACACTGGGATCCTTTCCCCACTCCCACCTCTGGCGTAATATTTACAGCATCCTCAATAACGTTTGTGTCCTGTAGATGCTGGCTGTGGTGCTGATCATCATCATTTTGCTGTCGTGGCGTGTGGCTTTAACCTTTTGTTGTACCCATCTGTCGTCTCTGCCTCACCTTATGCTTTGGTTGTGAAATTGTTGTTGTGGGGATCATCTGGCTGGGATCGCTGTTTGTACAGCACTTAGCATACTCCACTCCTAATCCCAAACCGGAGCTTTTCATTGTTGCTGCAATACAAATACACTGACAAGGTCAGGCCAGCTGCTATAAACATTAAAGCTACTTTTTGACTGTCTTTCTCTATGCCAGTGCCCTTCACGTATGGAGAGAAACACTCCATGTGCCCTCAGTTGCCCTCCGTGTTTCCCTGGTGCCTCAGCACTATGGGCTTCACCCACTTCTTCCAATTTGGGTTATTCCTGTAGTTTACTCCTGGTACCGTATGTTGCGCAATGATACCTCCAAGCCAGGAAGCGTTGCTGAGAGGGGTGATTCCCACATGTCCCAGGAAGACTCCTCGGGTACCGCTTTGGGGTCCTTGTCCCAACTTTTGGGGTCCTTGTCCCAGAATTTGGCAAGGTCCTGCACCTGGGATGGGCCAATCCCAAGCACAAGGACA